>NC_141542.1:58885000-59135000 GCF_021556685.1 Rattus norvegicus | reverse complement strand
TCCAAGCACCTTCCTCACCTGAAGCGCACTAGACTATGCAACTGGAATTGAAAACCCATTCTAAAACATCACTGAGAAAATATGAAAACATTTCCTTCATTTTTTTTATTTTCCAAACAGAAATTAAGAACTAAATTAAACCTTAGATCCTAATGTATTGATTAATGATAGAGGACACAATTAAACGTGTGCATATACGATTTCTTTTAGTTCAAGCCAATAGGTATAATAGCAAAACTACATATGCCATCACTCTCCTTCTTGGTACAAATTTCCATTCAAACCTTTGGCTTGTGGCCCCCCAAACCTCTATCTCTCAATACCTGGCGTAATTCCATCACACATCCCCAAGATACAAAGTATTGCTTTGCTAGGTCAGAGTCGTTGTAAAGGTTAAAAAAAAAAAAAAGAATGGGAATCAAGATATCTCCAACACTAATGGGATATATTAAAGCAATTCAATTATTTTAATCTGTTTCATATATCATGAAATTATGTTGAACAATTTCATTTAAATGTTACTATCAGTGTTGGAACTTCAATTGTGCATTGTGACACCAGCCAATATTGAAGAACATGACTCCTGGAGAAGTTCTATTGCAGGGTATGCAAGTGAGGACCACAACTACACCAGCAAGGAAAATTTCCATCACAATCGACTCTTTCACTCTGTAATAGCCTCCTTAGGAATCATGCCTCGAGATTATAATGTTCATGATTAGTTTTAGTCTGAAGTTAATGTTGCTCTTTGAGTCAGTGTTTGCTTTACTGGAGTTATAACACCCTCACATAGAGTGAGAGTACTTTTAATTATAAAATAATTATAAAAATAAATTGAATAAAATAAATGAACAATGGCTTAAAAGAAGGTGAATTAGGCCATTTACATACTACATAGAATAAGCCTTCTTTGAGAGACAAAATACATATGAAAGTTAAAAGGAAATCAAGGTTCTATGCAGCAAAAATTACTTTTCAGTTAATTTTAACCACACAGTTCCCTGATCCATGATTAGTTTTCTCTGCATTATATTTAACTTATTGTAAAGCATAGATACAAAATCTCCAAGTCCCATGTCTATGATACAGATAGGTGGAGTCTCTTGATTATTTTTCAATAATATTTTATTTCAGAGAATATTTAGAAGCAAAAATATATATCATATGCCCTTTTCCAGTACCGTATCAGTAATATAAATTATGCCATTGACAAAATGAATATCCATCATAAGTCAATTTAAGTATATTTATCATTGGAGTGCGTATTCCTAGAGTTCTACAGTTTTAAAGATGAGTGTCAATCAAGACTCTTCTTTTTATGTTGGGTACCAAACTAAATACATGAAATAGATTTATTTAGATCTTTAAGTAAAATATTTAGATGAATATTTTATATATTTTTCGGATATATAAAAATCTTTTATATAATGTATATAATATATATAGATAACAGTTTACTTTATGAAAAGAAACTAGTAAATGAAACTGAGAAATATATGTAAGTTTAAAAGTATCAATCTTTGTTCTTATTTATTCCTGTTTCATTAAATCAATAGGATTCATTAATTTGTTTCTATCCAAAAACATAGGGACAAGGTATGTGACTTCATATTACAATAATATCAACTCTTAGGACAGCAACCAGTTAACTAATATAATTGTGTCATGTAAGTAAACTATATAGTGGTTCTACACTTGAAATTATAGAAAATAGCACACATATGCACACATCTATAAAGGTTAAGTAAAATTCCTTAATTTAAATGTCAAATTCTTTTAAAAAAAACCTTTAAATTAACCAAAACCTGTGTTTGACTCTCTGTAGTGGTTGGTTGTAGTTAAGAGACTATCATCTCACAGACAACTATGATGGAAGGTTTTTTGTCTATTAGTCAAGATCAGAAACTTTAAGTGACGAAGTAAAACCATGAAAACTAGCCTAAAATTATAACCATAGAGATTATGTTGAGTTAAAAAGCAAGGTCTGATCACATACAGGTTGCCAGGAACAGGGGTGTCCTCGAAGCATGTACAGGACAGGATCATGGCCTCACAAGCCTGTGGTGTTCACTTCTGCTTAAAATGTGTCCTCTCATTAGAAGCCCTATGTTATTTCATTGAAATATTAAATGGTCAGTTCTCTTGGCCATGTCCTTTCTCAACTTCTACTCCAGGCTCAATCAACCCATACACACCAACTTGCAACAGCAGGTTGGGATAGGGCATTGGCTATCCAAATAGGAAAGACTAGTGCAGGAGAAAAACTAAAACTGGCATGACCTGTTACTTGTTGGAGTAACCATCAGATGTTGAAATTACACATTTTTCCAGAGCTGGGATCCTCACCTAAGCTTTTGACAGTGTCTTTCAGGAAAATTTCCCGTTGTCACAAATAGATATGATTGGAGACAATGACTGAAGTCATTGTCTTTTACCTGAGGTATACTCTTACAGGATTAATTTTATCTTATTTTTAAATTGAGCCTCTGAGGATCTTAGCCTTCAAAATCATCAAAAATTGTTTTAAAGATCCAGAAAAGTAACTACTGTATTCTGTGAATTGGCTGAATTTCCCCACAGAGAAACTGTGAGTGGTTTCTGAGGGTATTTTCTCATAGTTGACTATTCACGTTTAACCACAGGGCAACTAGCCAGTCTTCACATACATATATACATATGCACATATACATGCATATATATCTATGGCAAATTCATTATAATGCATTTGTTCGCGTAGACCATCTCATCAGTCTTCCCAAACAGTTGAACATGCCATAGACAAAGTGCCACCATAGACAAAGTCCTAAGTTCAAAACCTTCTGGCAGTGAGCTATTAAGCCCTTGAGACATTCATTTAACTCTATTTCTTTCATTGAAGAAATTAGAAATTGGAACATTTAATTTGCCGTGTTTCACCTTTCTGACCACCGTGATAAAAGCCTGTTGTTCTGGGATTCTTTGCTGGCCACGATGGATGAGGCTGGTCACATGGGTGTCCTATTCCTGAGATGTCACTCTCCTGTTTCCTGTCTGTATGAGTTTTACTTAGTGTGTCTTCCCAGGAGAGAAATGTCAGTTACTATATTCAGACTCTGACAGTTCTACTTGTCTTTAAGAAACGATATTTTGTCAAAAATCTTCTTTTGCCAAGTTAGTGGATCCTCAAGCAAGCTTTGAAACATAGATTGTGGTCCTGGTTTTTGTCCATGTGAAGAAACCAGGGTGTAGACTCTCATAAAAGTCAAGTGAGTAGAGATGAGAAACTGTTCAGCTAAGAACTCCATTTAATGCTATCAGCCAAGGGAGGCAGCAGAGAGGAGGCAGGGGATCAATTGTGATTTCCCATTTGCTGGAGAGGGGTAAAGAAGAGCTTGCATTGAGAGGCACCTGCTGAGAAGAGTGCAAAACTGCCAGGAGCAGCTAGAGGGGCTGTCGGGACCACGCAGGGAGGAGTGCTGTGGCATTGACCATAAGCTTTTAGAAAGTGCTTTACTGAGCCCTGCTTGCTTGTACCCTGGCAAGAACAACTCAATACCAGAGTATGTGGAATGCTGAACTAAACGAGTTATTGTGGGAGAGAAGAGAGAGACCTGGGATTCCATTAGAGAGTCTCTCTCAAAGGGTGTAAACCTCAGGAACGGGGAATTCACAGGATACTTTGAATGTCAGCTGTCCATTCTGAATCAACTTAACTTTTGCCAGCAAAGGAAAAAGAAAGAATCAGGGTCTATGTAGTTTGTGCTTTTTAAAGTTTTAAAGTCCAATCAAAAGTTAAACTCTTTAACACGTCCATTTAAACCACAACATGCAAACACAACAGAGCAAGTAAAGACTGTTCATAGAAGTGGTAGCTTCTCCTGATATGTAGAGCATGCTTATTAAGTTTTTCCACTATCAAATTATATAACATTTCCATCCTCAAAAAAACAAGTTCTCTTTTCAAAAAGAAAATCAAAGAAATTTCTGTAGCTAGAAAATCAGAAACTATCCTCCCCACCCCAGTCTGCTTTCCTTTTGGTGAATGCAACACTCCCCTTCAACAATTCTGCCTGTGTGTGTCTATATTTAAGCATAAAACACATGGCTTTTTACTTAGTTTTATAAGTAGAGTGCCATCAGGTTTCCTTTTGCAATTTTCTCTCATTTCTCATTAAGAAAAAAAAAGCGACAAAGGGAGATTTTTGTTTCTGGACACAGGATGGGTATTAAACAAAACTCTCAACCAAGAAATAGTAGACGTTCAGCAAAGAAACAGACACTCAAAGTACTAGAAGGCAGAAACTTACCTTTGACTCCTCTTAACAGTGCCAGGGCTACAGTGGCAGGGTCCCGCAGAGTTTTTCCCCATGGGCAGAGCTGCAAGAACTGATAGAGATTCAAAGAAAGCAAATAGGAGCCTTAGCTACGAAAAAAAAGGTGGAAAAATCCAAGAATTAAACTGTCGTTCGTAATTTTGGTTAGGGGAGAGTACAGTCTATTTTGTAGAATATATGACTCAGTGCATATTTCTTTGCCACTGTTTTCGGGTTCACTTAACCATAAAGAGGGAAGACAGCTCACTGAAGCATGGCGGCTTGACAATAGGCTTTCTGCAGGTTAGCCAAATTCAACTGGCAAAAGCTCTCCCCACACCCTTTTGTCTGCTCCATTTGCACCATAATGTCTGACCTTCCTCGAATATTTCACAGATCTAGCCTGGCCATTTATCCCCAGAGATGGAAAAAGTCATTTTTGGCCCTGTCCTGGAAAGTTACTTTATAAAGTATTGTGCCGTTCAACCAACAAAAGATAGTAAAGGGCAAGTACACTTCACATGGCCACAATTAGGGCTTCTGTTTCCGCTCTCCTGCCCTTGTCAAAGCTCTGATTTAGTTTTCCTCGGTTTTTGTACAAGGGTCATTACAGATGTCTGCAGACAATTAGCATCTCCCCCCACAGCACTCCCCAGCGCGATGATTAGCAAATTAAAACTTTGCATTCTTCTCTGTCCACTGAGACCTCTTGGGAAAGCTCAGCAGATGTGACTGTGAGGACTGGAGGCGGGCATCAAGGTGTTTGTCTCTACATTTGGTGGAGCTAAATATTAAGTTAGCAACTCAGAATCCCATTAGGTCACATGCTCCGGTACTTAATGAAGCATTCAGCTCTGAAACTTAGAAACAATTGTATCCTTGATGGGTGGGTGGGAGGGGGGCGCTCGCAGGAGCACTGTGCGTCTACGCGGCGCATAAGCCATGCCAACCCGACCCATTATAAACTGGACTTGGCGTGGCATATGGACTGTTGAGCGCATTTTCAGCCTCTGATGCAGAAACTGAGCCCCTGCTCTGCATAAGGGCTCTGTATAAATTTTAAAGCATTCGCAACCTACGTAGTCGAGTAAATGCCAGCCATAAATGAAGTATTCAAATGATCCAGAAGAGATCGGGTCTTCAGCTTCAAGCAGCGATTGAAACACAGGAGAAACTTTCTTGGAACCATCTTTGTTTTAGGAGAGCAAATGTTTGATTAGGTTAGCAGACGGCAGAGGCGGAAGGCAAGGCTTTTGGCAGTAATACCCCAACCATATATAGGATAGAGAATCTACATAGAGGTCGGGTAAAGGAGGCCCAAATGTCAGGCTTTCGTTCAAAATATACATCCCGGGGGGAGGGGAGAGGAATACATATTTCTCAAGTGCGCACACAGAACTAAAGATTTTTAAAAGGATGTTCTCCGTCTCTTCATTTTTTCTTCTTCTTCGTGATTTCGTGGTGGCAAATCCTACACAGAGACACAGAAGTCTCTGCCTGTAGAAAGCAGTGGGTTATGCAAGGGTGAAAAGCAATATTAGCTGTGAAATTAAGTGTCTTTCGGGGTAGCTGCTTTGTCTTCTTCTTACGCGTCTGCTGAAACTCAAAACATGGACAGTCAAACATCATCCTAGAGCCTCCATTTTATGATACCCGGTTAGTGGTCAGGGTCTTTCCTTTTCCCCAGCAAAAGGGGTTACCAAATGCAATGGGACTCTCTATTGTACTTGGAAATCATTCCCCTATGCCTAAGACAAGAAGGCTATTGACCAATTCTGAAAAAGCACATGAGATGGTTGAGGCCATCTGTGTTTTTAAGTTCTACGGAGCAAAAAAAGTGTTTGTAATTTCTTATCTCAAGCCCAAAGTACCTCTGGATGGAGAAAAGCTGGGAAGACAGGGCAGGAACTGGCATGCTATTCACTTCTTGCCCAGCAACACTCACAGGACAGGGTAGCTTGGGCCAAGTTCTCCAGCCCTTAGGAAGCAAGGGTTTCTATAAGTTCAAATTCAAAGGCATTCCATTGTGATTTACAGGCCAACCCAACCTGTTTTACTAAGCCCAATAACAATGAAATGATGATGGTGATGATGGTGGTGGTGGTGATGATGATAATGGTAGTGGTGGTAGTGGTGGTGATGATGATGAAGAAGAAGAAGAGCAGGTAGAGGAGGAAGATGAGAGAAGGATGAAGAGGAGTTGGAGAAGGGGTGCCACAGCATACGTGTGTGACCCAAGCACTGTCTGAGTAAAGAAGCACATTTTTGGCTAGTCTAGTCAGAACACTCAGCTACAGGTTCAGCCTCAAAGAATAAAGCTAGACATGGATAGAAGACACCAGATATCAACCTCTGGTCTCCTCACAAGCAACACACACAGAAACACATCCAGGAGAGAGAGAGAGAGAGAGAGAGAGAGAGAGAGAGAGAGAGGGAAATAAAATTTTAACAAGAATCCCCATCCAATGAAAACACCGACATTAAGTCACTACCACAGAAGACTGAGGTGAACTAAGCCTTTTTTTTCCTTTCTTTTTTTTTTTTTTTGAAATCTCTAGGGTGTTCTAGAACCATAAAACACAGCATGTAATTAAATGAGTTGAATTACCAAGCAGAGTGTGACTTACCACCCGGAAGCCCTTCCTTATCTACAGGACTTTGTGTTACTGAATTACTCCTTTTATCATGAAGCCAGGATTCTGTCACACTCCATAGTGGAGCTTTGGTTTACTCATAAGGACACAGTAGGAGAAGCCCCATGAACAAATGAGCAAACATAAACCATGGTGACCAACTGACTGCGGGGGACAACCATCGTATTTGGCCAAAGCTAGCATCTGCAATGTGCGGTTCTTAACCAACAGAGTACCTGGCTTCCCTGAGGGTCAACAGATCTGCTTAACACTGTGACAGCCATCTCTGCCATTTCTCCCCAGAAGATGTTTTCTTTCTGATCAGGAACGTGTCCTTTCTCATTAAATGAGAAGCAAGTAAATTATTTAATCAAGGGATGGCACTCTGACCACCGGAGGCGCTTCAGCTATAGAAGCTGCTGCTCCTTTCTTGCCATCCTGCTGCTGCTAAACCCTTGCTAACTTAAGTGCAAACAACAGCCCATCTTCTGGATTTCCTTCCAGAATCTTCTACACATGCTCATTGCTTCTCTATCTGCTCCATTACATTATTCATCTTGATATGAATCTGTAGGGTAGCATTTCATGCAACGTCCTAGAATTCCTCGAGTATTTTTAGTCCTATACAAGACAAATGAGGAAACTGAGCAATGCACTTGGGTCCTCGGTTTGTTTTGTTTATTATTTATTGGTTGGTTTATTTATTTACTTACTTATTTACTTATTGATCATGTGATCCTGAGCTGCCTACTTTTCTGTGGAGAAAAGGAGCCAAGATTCTTGCAACTAGCATGCTATGTAATTTATAAATGTAACTTACTTTGTAAATATTTTATCCTTTTATTTGTTGGAATGGATAAACTGGAAAACAGATGTAAGTCATGGTGACTGCTGATGACCTGGCTGTCCCTTCAGCTTAGAGCAGTTGATCCATTGTCATATTCTACCTCTGGCAACTTCACCTGCTCATTACCACTGTGTGAAATGTATGCAGAAGAACACACGGATGGAAAGAAAAATTAAATGACTGGACAACTGTCCCCTAAGATGATTGGGAGAAGAGGATTCAAACGTTGATCAAAGCCACACTGGGATTCCACCCTGTTCCAAACCTTTTCCTCTTTAGGTTAGGTACCTTGTAGTACATATAATTTTTTAAAGAAATGACTGAGATAGTTAATAAATCAAAGACAAAATTTCTGAGAAAATGATAAAGAATGAATAACATTGTTGCCTTGGAGCACAGAATGAGGTATTTGTACTTTCTATTATATAATAATTAAGATGACTTTCTGGTGTACCCGCTAACTGTGTGATCAATAAAGTATTAAGAATGTAGAATGACCTCATTTTTTATCTCTTAGTATTTCCCCGTACACACACACACACACACACACACACACACACACACACACACACACCATAAATCATTTGTAAAACCAAGTGTCTTGAAGAGATGTTCTCTCTCTCTCTCTCTCTCTCTCTCTCTCAACCCCACCCCCACAACGTGTGTGTGTGTGTGTGTGTGTGTGTGTGTGTGTGTGTATGTATACATGTATATTTCTTTTTTTTCCCTCTCTTCCCTCCTCTTCCCTATGGAGAGGACAGAGAGACCAGATGGACATTCCAAACCAGCAAACCAGGAAGCAAGCCCTTTATAGTTAAATCTGTGAGCACCTTGATATGGAATGATTGGTTTCTAGAAATGCAGCAAATGCAGGTTTGCTGTTGTTTAAATCCAGGTTCTGTGGTGTTTTACATGCTAGCCAAGTACACCAGTGCACACCCTGGGACTTTGAGAGTAATTCTTATTCTCTCAAGACCCTTGGGGCTGAAGCCCTGCTTGTTTGCCCAAATCTTGCCCTTTGGGCCAAGTTGTTTATAAGATCTCCCAACATAATGTTTCAGATAGACTTCTGAAGGAGGCTCCATTATTCCAACCTTTCTAGAAAGATCAGGAGGAGCTTTTCTATATAGGTAATATTTGATCAGCCTTACAAATGAGTGCCTTGTCCTAGGCTGAGAGAGACTTTCAGACAAAGACAAATAAAGCCAATATTCTTGGGAGGAAAGATGGTTCTATCAGAACAGATTGGGTTTAAAAAGGAAAAATCAGGTATTAGTTATGGCAGTGATTTAATCAAAAAGAGTCATGAAGCTCAGAGGAATGCTTGGGAAGCTTAATTCTGTACTGTTAGAGGTTTGTAATAGGAGAGTTAACAGTGTTCCTGGGCTCTGAACATTAGATTGCAATAACATTTTTGCCCATGATGACAAACAATTATTTCTAAATTTGTCAGATATCCCATGGCAGACAAACTTTCCCCTGGTTGGGAACTGCTACTAAGGCCTACAGAGAAGGCTTTATATATTTTGTCCCAAATGATTTGTCTTTTAGCAAGAAGAATTGTAGGATGCGAGGGACATTAGGACCAATCAGGACATAATTGGGAATCTGTAGGAAAGGAGGAAGCAGGTGAGACAGACCAGAGGTTGGCCTTCTGTCTTCCCCATGACTAGATTTCCTGATGGATGGGATTTAGGGAGTACATAAAAGAAAGGTGGTAACGGTGAGAGAGAGACCCAACCGCCTGGTCAGGTGGGCACTCCTGAGGCTGCAGAGCGGAAGAGACCACCAACACTGCTCACCCCTGCCCACATCCCTGGCCCAAGAGGAAACTGTATAAGGCCTCTGGGCTCCCGTGGGGGAGGGCCCAGGAGCAGCAGGACCCCTGCCAGAGACACCGCCGGACTCTGAAGGAAACAGACCGGATAAACAGTTCTCTGCACCCAAATCCCGTGGGAGGGAGAGCTAAACCTTCAGAGAGGCAGACAAGCCTGGGAAACCAGAAGAGACTGCTCCCTGCACACACATCTCGGACGCCAGAGGAAAAAGCCAAAGACCATCTGGAACCCTGGTGCACTGAAGCTCCCGGAAGGGGCGGCACAGGTCTTCCTGGTTGCTGCCGCTGCAGAGAGCCCCTGGACAGCACCCCACGAGCAAACCTGAGCCTCGGGACCACAGGTAAGACCTAATTTTCTGCTGCAAGAAAGCTGCCTGGTGAACTCAAGACACAGGCCCACAGGAACAGCTGAAGACCTGTAGAGAGGAAAAACTACACGCCCGAAAGCAGAACACTCTGTCCCCATAACTGACTGAAAGAGAGGAAAACAGGTCTACAGCACTCCTGACACACAGGCTTATAGGACAGTCTAGCCACTGTCAGAAATAGCAGAACAAAGTAACAATAGAGATAATCTGATGGCGAGAGGCAAGCGCAGGAACCCAAGCAACAGAAACCAAGACTACATGCCATCATCGGAGCCCAATTCTCCCACCAAAACAAACATGGAATATCCAAACACACCAGAAAAGCAAGATCTAGTTTCAAAATCATATTTAATCATGATGCTGGAGGACTTCAGGAAAGACCTGAACACACTTAGGGAAGCACAGGAAAACATTAATAAACAAGTAAAAGCCTACAGAGAGGAATCGCAAAAATCCCTGAAAGAATTCCAGGAAAACACAATCAAACAGTTGAAGGAATTAAAAATGGAAATAGAAGCAATCAAGAAAGAACACATGGAAACAACCCTGGATATAGAAAACCAAAAGAAGAGACAAGGAGCTGTAGATACAAGCTTCACCAACAGAATACAAGAGATGGAAGAGAGAATCTCAGGAGCAGAAGATTCCATAGAAATCATTGACTCAACTGTCAAAGATAATGTAAAGCGGAAAAAGCTACTGGTCCAAAACATACAGGAAATCCAGGACTCAATGAGAAGATCAAACCTAAGGATAATAGGTATAGAAGAGAGTGAAGACTCCCAGCTCAAAGGACCAGTAAATATCTTCAACAAAATCATAGAAGAAAACTTCCCTAACCTAAAAAAAGAGATACCCATAGACATACAGGAAGCCTACAGAACTCCAAATAGATTGGACCAGAAAAGAAACACCTCCCGTCACATAATTGTCAAAACACCAAACGCACAAAATAAAGAAAGAATATTAAAAGCAGTAAGGGAAAAAGGTCAAGTAACATATAAAGGGAGACCTATCAGAATCACACCAGACTTCTCGCCAGAAACTATGAAGGCCAGAAGATCCTGGACTGATGTTATACAGACCCTAAGAGAACACAAATGCCAGCCCAGGTTACTGTATCCAGCAAAACTCTCAATTAACATTGATGGAGAAACCAAGATATTCCATGACAAAACCAAATTTACACAATATCTTTCTACAAATCCAGCACTACAAAGGATAATAAATGGTAAAGCCCAACATAAGGAGGCAAGCTATAACCTAGAAGAAGCAAGAAACTAATCGTCTTGGCAACAAAACAAAGAGAATGAAAGCACACAAACATAACCTCACATCAAATATGAATATAACGGGAAGCAATAAGCACTATTCCTTAATATCTCTCAATATCAATGGCCTCAACTCCCCAATAAAAAGACATAGATTAACAAACTGGATACGCAACAAGGACCCTGCATTCTGCTGCCTACAGGAAACACACCTCAGAGACAAAGACAGACACTACCTCAGAGTGAAAGGCTGGAAAACAACTTTCCAAGCAAATGGTCAGAAGAAGCAAGCTGGAGTAGCCATTCTAATATCAAATAAAATCAATTTCCAACTAAAAGTCATCAAAAAAGATAAGGAAGGACACTTCATATTCATCAAAGGAAAAATCAACCAAGATGAACTCTCAATCCTAAATATCTATGCCCCAAATACAAGGGCACCTACATACGTAAAAGAAACCTTACTAAAGCTCAAAACACACATTGCACCTCACACAATAATAGTGGGAGATTTCAACACCCCACTCTCATCAATGGACAGATCATGGAAACAGAAATTAAACAGTGATGTAGACAGACTAAGAGAAGTCATGAGCCAAATGGACTTAACGGATATTTATAGAACATTCTATCCTAAAGCAAAAGGATATACCTTCTTCTCAGCTCCTCATGGTACTTTCTCCAAAATTGACCATATAATTGGTCAAAAAACGGGCCTCAACAGGTACAGAAAGATAGAAATAATCCCATGCGTGCTATCGGACCACCACGGCCTAAAACTGGTCTTCAATAACAATAAGGGAAGAATGCCCACATATACGTGGAAATTGAACAATGCTCTACTCAATGATAACCTGGTCAAGGAAGAAATAAAGAAAGAAATTAAAAACTTTTTAGAATTTAATGAAAATGAAGATACAACATACTCAAACTTATGGGACACAATGAAAGCTGTGCTAAGAGGAAAACTCATAGCGCTGAGTGCCTGCAGAAAGAAACAGGAAAGAGCATATGTCAGCAGCTTGACAGCACACCTAAAAGCTCTAGAACAAAAAGAAGCAAATACACCCAGGAGGAGTAGAAGGCAGGAAATAATCAAACTCAGAGCTGAAATCAACCAAGTAGAAACAAAAAGGACCATAGAAAGAATCAACAGAACCAAAAGTTGGTTCTTTGAGAAAATCAACAAGATAGATAAACCCTTAGCCAGACTAACGAGAGGACACAGAGAGTGTGTCCAAATTAACAAAATCAGAAATGAAAAGGGAGACATAACTACAGATTCGGAGGAAATTCAAAAAATCATCAGATCTTACTATAAAAACCTATATTCAACAAAATTTGAAAATCTTCAGGAAATGGACAATTTCCTAGACAGATACCAGGTATCGAAGTTAAATCAGGAACAGAGAAACCAGTTAAACAACCCCATAACTCCTAAGGAAATAGAAGCAGTCATTAAAGGTCTCCCAACCAAAAAGAGCCCAGGTCCAGACGGGTTTAGTGCAGAATTCTATCAAACCTTCATAGAAGACCTCATACCAATATTATCCAAACTATTCCACAAAATTGAAACAGATGGAGCCCTACCGAATTCCTTCTACGAAGCCACAATTACTCTTATACCTAAACCACACAAAGACACAACAAAGAAAGAGAACTTCAGACCAATTTCCCTTATGAATATCGACGCAAAAATACTCAATAAAATTCTGGCAAACCGAATTCAAGAGCACATCAAAACAATCATCCACCATGATCAAGTAGGCTTCATCCCAGGCATGCAGGGATGGTTTAATATACGGAAAACCATCAACGTGATCCATTATATAAACAAACTGAAAGAACAGAACCACATGATCATTTCATTAGATGCTGAGAAAGCATTTGACAAAATTCAACACCCCTTCATGATAAAAGTCCTGGAAAGAATAGGAATTCAAGGCCCATACCTAAACATAGTAAAAACCATATACAGCAAACCAGTTGCTAACATTAAACTAAATGGAGAGAAACTTGAAGCAATCCCACTAAAATCAGGGACTAGACAAGGCTGCCCACTCTCTCCCTACTTATTCAATATAGTTCTTGAAGTTCTAGCCAGAGCAATCAGACAACAAAAGGAGATCAAAGGGATACAGATCGGAAAAGAAGAGGTCAAAATATCACTATTTGCAGATGACATGATAGTATATTTAAGTGATCCCAAAAGTTCCACCAGAGAACTACTAAAGCTGATAAACAACTTCAGCAAAGTGGCTGGGTATAAAATTAACTCAAATAAATCAGTTGCCTTCCTCTATACAAAAGAGAAACAAGCCGAGAAAGAAATTAGGGAAACGACACCCTTCATAATAGACCCAAATAATATAAAGTACCTCGGTGTGACTTTAACCAAGCAAGTAAAAGATCTGTACAATAAGAACTTCAAGACACTGAGGAAAGAAATTGAAGAAGACCTCAGAAGATGGAAAGATCTCCCATGCTCATGGATTGGCAGGATTAATATGGTAAAAATGGCCATTTTACCAAAAGCAATCTACAGATTCAATGCAATCCCCATCAAAATACCAATCCAATTCTTCAAAGAGTTAGACAGAACAATTTGCAAATTCATCTGGAATAACAAAAAACCCAGGATAGCTAAAGCTATCCTCAACAATAAAAGGACTTCAGGGGGAATCACTATCCCTGAACTCAAGCAGTATTACAGAGCAATAGTGATAAAAACTGCATGGTATTGGTACAGAGACAGACAGATAGACCAATGGAATAGAATTGAAGACCCAGAAATGAACCCACACACCTATGGGCACTTGATTTTTGACAAAGGAGCCAAAACCATCCAATGGAAAAAAGATAGCATTTTCAGCAAATGGTGCTGGTTCAACTGGAGGGCAACATGTAGAAGAATGCAGATCGATCCATGCTTATCACCCTGTACAAAGCTTAAGTCCAAGTGGATCAAGGACCTCCACATCAAACCAGACACACTCAAACTAATAGAAGAAAAACTAGGGAAGCATCTGGAACACATGGGCACTGGAAAAAATTTCCTGAACAAAACACCAATGGCTTATGCTCTAAGATCAAGAATCGACAAATGGGATCTCATAAAACTGCAAAGCTTCTGTAAGGCAAAGGACACTGTGGTTAGGACAAAACGGCAACCAACAGATTGGGAAAAGATCTTTACCAATCCTACAACAGATAGAGGCCTTATTTCCAAAATATACAAAGAACTCAAGAAGTTAGACCGCAGGGAAACAAATAACCCTATTAAAAAATGGGGTTCAGAGCTAAACAAAGAATTCACAGCTGAGGAATGCCGAATGGCTGACAAACACCTAAAGAAATGTTCAACATCTTTAGACATAAGGGAAATGCAAATCAAAACAACCCTGAGATTTCACCTCACACCAGTGCGATTGGCTAAGATCAAAAACTCAGGTGACAGCAGATGCTGGCGAGGATGTGGAGAAAGAGGAACACTCCTCCATTGTTGGTGGGATTGCAGACTGGTAAAACCATTCTGGAAATCAGTCTGGAGGTTCCTCAGAAAATTGGACATTGAACTGCCTGAGGATCCAGCTATACCTCTCTTGGGCATATACCCAAAAGATGCCTCAACATATAAAAGAGACACGTGCTCCACTATGTTCATCGCAGCCTTATTTATAATAGCCAGAAAATGGAAAGAACCCAGATGCCCTTCAACAGAGGAATGGATACAGAAAATGTGGTACATCTACACAATGGAATATTACTCAGCTATCAAAAACAACGAGTTTATGAAATTCGTAGGCAAATGGTTGGAACTGGAAAATATCATCCTGAGTGAGCTAACCCAATCACAGAAAGACATACATGGTATGCACTCATTGATAAGTGGCTATTAGCCCAAATGCTTGAATTACCCTAGATCCCTAGAACAAACGAAACTCAAGACGGATGATCAAAATGTGAATGCTTCACTCCTTCTTTAAATGAGGAAAAAGAATACCCTTGGCAGGGAAGGGAGAGGCAAAGATTAAAACAGAGACTGAAGGAACACCCATTCAGAGCCTGCCCCACATGTGGCCCATACATATACAGCCACCCAATTAGACAAGATGGATGAAGCAAAGAAGTGGAGACCGACAGGAGCTGGATGTAGATCGCTCCTGAGAGACACAGCCAGAATACAGCAAATATAGAGGCGAATGCCAGCAGCAAACCACTGAACTGAGAATAGGTCCCCTATTGAAGGAATCAGAGAAAGAACTGGAAGAGCTTGAAGGGGCTCGAGACCCCAAAAGTACAACAATGCCAAGCAACCAGAGCTTCCAGGGACTAAGCCACTACCTAAAGACTATACATGGACTGACCCTGGACTCTGACCCCATAGGTAGCAATGAATATCCTAGTAAGAGCACCAGTGGAAGGGGAAGCCCTGGGTCCTGCTAAGACTGAACCCCCAGTGAACTAGTCTATGGGGGGAGGGCGGCAATGGGGGGAGGGTTGGGAGGGGAACACCCATAAGGAAGGGGAGGGGGGAGGGGGATGTTTGCCCGGAAACCGGGAAAGGGAATAACACTCGAAATGTATATAAGAAATACTCAAGTTAATAAAAAAAAAAAAAAAAGAAAGGTGGTAAAATAGAGTCCACTTTTGAGCCGAAGTTAACTGGAAATGGATATTATCAGTGGCTGAGACTAAGAGACTACCCCTACTTGGATGAACAGAAGGAAGATTTTAGAGGATGTGTATCTGTGTAGGGCCAGAAATATTTAGAAAGCAATTGCCATTCTCTTATGAACATATTTCACTTGACATGCTCTGAACTATCTAAGTAGTAAGGTTGAGCTAGCAGTTAGAGACGTGAGCTGGAGGGTCAGGGTGTAATTATTTGAAATAAATATTGGGGAATTACCACAACCAACACTCATTCTGTCCTGTGTCTTTGGAAATCAGAAGTAGAAACTGACTTCACTTGGTCAGAATCAGGATGTTGACAGCACAGTACTTCCTATTTAGACCTTGCTTCTCAACCTTCTCAATGCTGTGACTCTTTAATACGGTTCTTCGTGTTGTGGTGACCCCCCCCCCCAACCACAGAATGTTTTTTTTTGTTTTTGTTGCTAGTTAGTAACCATAATGTTACTACTATTGGGAGTTCTCCTGTAAATATCTATGTTATCCAATGGTCTTAGGCAACCCCTTTGTAAAAACCTTAGATTCCCAAAGAGGTCATAACTCACAGGTTGGTAACTGCTGGTGTAGGGTCTCATCAGCTTTCTAGTCCTCCCCAACACTGAGCATTGTTTCTCTTGAATTCCTTGGCTAAATGACCCTCCAAACACATACTGTATCATTTTTGTCTCCTCTGTATTTCCCTCATTATGTTGTCTTGTTACTCTTCCTCACTCTTTTAAGTGGCTCTGATTACAATGGAGTCAGAATACAAGGCGATATAATCCCCTTCTCCCGGGAGCATTATGGTGATTTGAATGAGAATTTCCCTCACAGTCTCATTTGTTTTTGAACACTTGGTCCAGAGTTAGTACAACTATTTGAGAAGCATTAGAATGTATAGCCCTGTTGGAGAACGTGTGCCACTGGGGATGGACTTTGGAGTTTTAAAAGAGTTCTGTCATTCACAGCAGTCTCTCCACCTCCTGCTTTCTGATCAGAATGTGAGCTCTCAGCTGTTCCTGCTGCTATCTATGTGCCCTACTATCATGGATGCAAACCTCTGAAATGGTAAGCCTGATGTTTTCTCCTGACAATATAAATGCTGACTAACACAAGCCTTTAGTTAACCATGTTGGAAATGTATCTTTTTCTAAAAGGCCACACTTTCATAGAATTCAGAAATTCTAATCTACATGGGCTTAGGGATCATTCTTTGCCACTCCCAACACGTATGACTATTTAGCAAGGCATCTGGGCAGAGATGTAACAGAGCACCCAGGTACTTTGTGAGCAAGAGAAGACAAAAAAATTATCGTGCTAAAAGCATTGTGAAAGTTGGGCAACTTTGTATCTAAGAATTAGTCAGAAGCTGGAAAGAACCCAGATGCCCTTCAACAGAGGAATGGATGCAGAAAATGTGGTACATCTACACAATGGAATACTACTCAGCTATCAAAAACAGTGACTTCATGAAATTCATAGGCAAAGGGAATGAACTAGAAAATATCATCCTGAGTGAGGAAACTCAATCACAAACAATCAGACATGGTACGCACTCACTGATAAGTGGATATTAGCCGAAAAGCTCGGATTACCCAAGATACAATCCACAGACCACATGAAGCTCAAGAAGAAGGACAACCAAAGTTTAGATGCTTCAGTCTTTCTTAAAAGAGGGAATAAAAATAATAATAGGGGAAGATATGGAGACAAAGTTTAGAGCAGAGACTGAAGGAATGGACACTCAGAGCCTGCCCCACCTGGGGATCCGGCCCATATAGAGCCACCAAAGCTAGACAATATTGATGAAGCCAAGAAATGCATGCTGATGGGAGCCTGATATAGTTGTCTCCTGAGAGGCTCAGTCAGAGTCTGACAAATACAGAGGCGAGTGCTAGGAGCAAACCATTAAACTGAGAATGGGGTCCCCATTGGAGGAGTTAGAAAAAGGATTGAAGGAGCTGAAGGGGCTTGGAACCCCATAAGAACAATAATACCAACCAACCAGAGTTCCCAGGGACTAATTTGCTACCCAAAGAGTGCACATGGACAGACCTATGGCTCCAGCTGCATTTGTAGCAGAAGATGGCCTTGTTGGGCACCAGTGGGAGGAAAAGCCCTTGGTCCTGGCAAGGTTGGACCCCTCACCCACCTAGTGTAGGGGAATGTCAGGGCAGGAAGGGGGGTTGTTTCAGGGAGGGAACACCCTCATAGAAGGGGGAGGGGAAGGGATAGGGGGCTTAGGGACAGAAAACTGGGAAAGGGAGTAACATTTAAAATGTAAATAGGCTTTTTTAAAAAGCCAAGATCAGACATGGGAGAGAAGGATGCAGTCTGTGTCCAGGTGGCAGTGGCAAGTACTTTGGCTTAATTCTCACATGAATGAGACCAATAATTTTTAATTTTAAATATAATCAGTCACATACCAAATGAACTGAGGACCTGGCCTCCTTGATTCACAGTTTCTCAATTACTGGCAGGCTACTTAATTTCCTCCTTCCATGAGATTCAACCTAGGTAGAAGCTAATGGAGACAGAGGCTTGTTGCACATGTATAACATCCTTTGAAGGTCTATCAAATACTGTGTCTTCCTTCTAGGATGCTACAAGTATGATTTGTGGAGGAGAATTTGTGAACAGCATACTCCTCCTGAGGCATAGGCAGAGCATCTGACCTCTAGACATCATCTAGAATGTTCAAGTCCAATATGGGCCATTCGGCCAGCAGATGTTTCTGAGATTCCTAGCAAAATCTTGTATATTCCTTGTATGTTCTAAAGTATAAGAGCACTCTAAGTCTAAATGGTCAGTGTCAGCCTACTGAGAAAACTCCATGCTTGCCTTTGAGGCATGCATTGGGAGCATTTCCAGGAAACATGAGGCTATAGTCAAAACTGAAGAGAGCTCAAAGAAGATGTTCACTAGGGTAGCCTTTCCTCAAACCACGTAGACTGCCTTGCAAGGAATCCTGGAGAGAGAAGGCTTAAGGAACTTTCCTTTTTCCTGTGGCATGGCTCCTTCACAAATAAATGCTTTGCCAGCCTCTTCCCCAAACCACTTCTTCCGTTAAGGATTCATTAAATTTCCATTTGGCCTTCTCCCAACTGTTCTTGTACTGCCTTTGGCCAATAACCATTCATCAAGAATGTGTTTGCTATGAGCCTCCGAAATAGGCTCTCTCTCTCTCTCTCTCTTTCTCTCTCTCTCTCTCTCTTCTCTCTCTCTCTCCCTCCCTCCCTCCTCCCCCCTCTCAGCTCCTTGCCTGAGTGCAGCCAGAAGGATTTTCACCTGAGAACATGGAAGAACATCATGCCTGTTTGTAAATGTGCTTTCCCAGGGCAGTTTTCAGGACTGCTTGTCTGTTATTATGTCTCCCTTTCTTCCTCATTGAGACAAGCTGCTCAAATGTAGGACACTCATTTAGATCATAACGGTTGATCAATAATGAACATTTTCATATGAATTATGATCAAATATTAGATAAAATGCAATAAAAATTCTCTATGGAGAGTTCAAATCGAAATGTACATCATATATTAATTTTAAAAATCTGATAATACTAACCTAGTGGCTACTGGAGAATTCATCTTCTAAGAAGGTCTTTTACGGGTTGGGGATTTAGCTCAGTGGTAGAGCACTTGCCTAGCAATCGCAAGGCCCTGGGTTCGGTCCTCAGCTCCGAAAAAAAAAAAAAAAAAAAAGGTCATTTTGGCTGTACTGCCAAAATGGTCAGGAGACCCACAGTGACTGTACCTTCTATATATATTTAGCAAGGAAACCTAATAATTGGCAAGGCATCTTCCTGAAAGCCTTCAGGGTTGTGGCCTTCAGCTTGCTCTCATGTTAAAAACTAAAAATGATTTTGACTCTCTGTCCTCTCTGTGGGGCACGTGATTAAATATAATTATTATTAATCAAAGTGAATTTTGTTAGCAAATTTTAATGCTTTTGTAACAAAAATTAACTGGTACACTAACATAAATGTTGTTCATACTAAGGAAAGAATATCCAAAGCTGTTCACATGAACATTAGCAAAAGACTGGAAAACACCTAAAACAATTTTTTGCTATCTTTTTATGCAAGTAGATGCTAGACCTTACAACGGACAGGGACTGAAATAGGTATTGAATGTGTTATGCATTTTGTTATAATCTACTTCTTTAAATTAGTGATGTCACTTGATTGGGAAGATGAAGCCCAGAGACTCATGCATACTTGGTAAATGCTTCACGGCCAGTTATGTTTCTGCTCCCAAATTTGGAATCTCTGAAATGAAAATTATCAGAATCAGGCACTGATTAAGTGATTAATGTACCTAAAACTTATCTAATAAGAAATACAGTTATTTTATGGGACAAGGTGAGGAGTATCACCTAGTGAAATCTTTAATAACCTAATATTATTGAGAAATACACTAGGACCAAAGTTCGAATGAAACAATCATTAGTAACCCAAAGGATTTGATTTTCTAGTATAAAATATGTTTTTGAGAACAAAACCCCAATCCAGAACCAAAGACTAGAAAAAGTTGTTATGAAAACATGAAATACGCAGTGCAAAGGTTATATTCCCCTGTATGTAAGTTACAGGTATATTTTCATTAGGATCTCCTCTCAATTTATAGATGATACACAGAACACTGCTAGCAAAAAAAAAAACAAACCTCAGAGCAGATTTGAATATACTCATCCTCTTGCCCATGATCACTTACCATGAAAACCTTGTTTTTACAGTTTACAATCTCACTATGAATTCTATATTAACAACTTGTCATTGAGAAGTCTTTGTCTTCTTATGACATTTCTAACATGATCTTCCATTTTTTTTCTTTTTATGGAAGGTACACCTACTGAGTGAAACACATGTGTCATGCTTTGTGTTAAGTCCCCAGACAAAAATAAAACGTATAGTAACAAGATTAACAAGGCTACTGACCGTATCAGACGTCTCCAATCCCCCATGCTGTTGGGAAATGAATACTAGACCTTCTAAAGCAGTGGTTCCCAACCTGTGGCTCGAGAAACCCTTGGCAACCCAGTATCTCCAAAAATATTTACATTGTGATTCATAAAAGCAGGAAAATTACACTTATGAAGTAGCAATGAAAATTAAAGGGTCACAGCATTAAGAAGGTTGAGAGCCACTGCCAGTGAAGGTATTAGAAGGAACTTCAGAACAAGGTTACTCTCTGACTTGGTATATCCTTGGCTTGTTTACATCACAGCATCCAGACTAAAATTTCCCTTCCATGTGGGGTTCATAGAAATCAGATCATCAAAGTCAAACATGGACCCTAAAACCAAGCCATCCATACAGCCTGCTCAAATTCTCATTTATCTTTCTGTATTATAGGAAATTTGTAGACCTCCACTGTCTGACAGAGCATCTGATGCTCATAGCCTGGGATGACGTGATCCTACTGAGAGGCCGAAGAGAATTAAACCTTGTGGCTTCTCCATTTTTGAAGATACAGGTGGGACAGAACCACAGTGCTCATTTTCAGTCTGGCCATGGAGAGCCCATATGACGCTGCCTGACGTGTGAGGTAATGACAGTTTCTTTATCTTCTACATGTTTTTTTTTTATCAAAAAGATGAGATTAACCATTTTATTATGTGCAGTTTTTGTCCATTTTCTGTTTCTAGTAACAAATACAATATCACTAACTGTATGTATTAGTAATTTTTTCCTGGCACTGTGACAAGATTCCTGGCTGAATTGCTTAAGGAAAGAAGGGGTTATCTTGGATTACAGTTTGATGATATGATATGTCATGGAGAGGAAAGATGGCTGCAAGAGTGTGAGACAGCTGGTCATGTATAGGATTCCAGCCCATGGGACTGTGCTGCCCGTTTATAGGGTTCGTCTTACCACCCTGATTAACCCAGTCTTGTAACTGTCTTACAGACATAGTGTGCTGATTAGTTGTTATTGTCCACATCCTAGACTCCCCTGGGAAGACGGTACCTCAAGGGAAAAATTATCTGTATCAGATATCAGATTGCCTGTAGGCATGTTTGTGGGACATTTCCTTGATTTCTAATTATAAAAATTTCTAGCACATTGTGGGTGGTACCTTCCATTGCTGGGTGTGTCTGGGCTGTATAGGAAGGTTAGCTATGCATGATCCAAGTCAGGTTTCCCTCATGGTTTCTGCCTGGAGTTCCAGTCCTGATTCTTTTAGTGATAACAGTTACTTAAAGAACAATGTAAGTCAAAGTAAACTTTCCTCCCCTTAGATTCTTTGTTCCACAGTATTTGTCACAGTAAAAGAAAGCAAAATAGGATAATATACCTAGAGACTTAGCTCACTGTGTCACTAGATCCTGTCAAGTTGACAATCAATGTTAATTATTATACTGGGTAAGCAATACTTTGATGAATACGATGTTATTTCGTCTTATGGTTCTGGTTAATACTTAAATTACCACAAAAACTGATGTTTTTTTCTGGAAGTCAAAGTCTTTCCCTGAAGCTCTGTTAATGGACCAGGAGCATATGGGGTACTTGGAAAGATTGGTAGCTAGAAGAGAAGTTATTGTATCACTGTATAAATTAATCTATCCCTGAGTCAGCACATGAGTCACCTGGTCCTATCTGGTGCTTAACATTTAATAATCCTTCTATTAAGTATCAAGATAAGATTTTGGGAGGAATCCCTTTGTAAGCCATAGTGGAATATAAGAAGATAGATTAATTGAAATTTTCTAGAGGAACAGAACCAATAGAATTCATATTAAAATAAATTTATTAGTGAATCTTACACAATATAGTCTAGCTAGTGCAGCAATGAATGATTCACAAAACAGAGGTGTGTGTGCTGGTGTGAGTGTAAGAACCTAGTGTACATGTGTCTGTATGTGTACATGTGCCTATGTATGTATCCTTCTGCGAGTGTGTGCCTATGTGTTTGAGCCTGCGAATGTGTATGTGTGTATGCCTATATATGTGTCTATGTATGCATGCATGTGTCTATTTTTGTATATATCTCTGTGTATATGGCTTGTGTGTGAGACTATGGGTGCCTGCGTGTATGTGACTTATTCAGTATTTTACCTGCTCTGATCTCTATGGGCACATTATGGACTAGAATGTGTTAAATTAAAAAAAAAAACTGTATCTTTAAATAACAAGTCAGGTTTGCTTATGGATGGACCACAAACCTGATGGTACATGTTCTTTTTTCCCATTAATTAACTTATTTACTCACTTACATCCCTCTCCTCCCAGGCCCACCTTCACACAGCCCATCCCCTATCCTTCTCTTCTGAGGAGTGGGAAACCGAATCCCCTGGGTACCAATTCACTCTGGCACATCAAGTCACTGCAGAACTTAAAACATCCTTTCCCACTGAGGCCAGACAGAGTAGCCCAGTTAGGGTGGACAGGATCTCCAGGCAACAGACTCAGGGACAGCCCCTACTCCAGTTGTTGGGGGAACCCACATGAAGACCAAGCTGTACATCGGATGCATATGGTATAAGTCCAGCCCATGCATGCTCTTTGGTTGGTGGTTTAGCCTGGAGGCCCCGAAGAGTCTAGGTTAGTAGATTCTATTGGTCTTTTTGTGGAGTCCCTATCCCCTCTAGGTTTCTCAATCCTCCCAACTCTTCCATAAAACTCTCCAAACTCCTCTGTCTGATGTTTGTCTGCATCTGTTTTGGTCAGCTGCTGGGTGGAACCTCTCAGAGGATAGTTGTGCTAGACTATGTCTGTAAGCATAAGAGCATCATTAAAAATGTCATGACTTTGGTCTTGACCATGGGCTGAGTCTCAACTGGGCCAGTCACTGGTTGGATATTCTCTGTCTCTGGTCCATCTTTGCCCCTGTACTTCCTGTAGGCAGGACACATTTTGTGTTGAAAGCTTTGCGGGTGGGTTGGTGTCCTTATTCCTTCCACTGGAAGTCCTGCCAGGCTACAAGAGGTGGCTGCTCCAGGCTCCATAATTCCCACTGCTAGGAATCTCACTAGAGTCACTCTCATAGACTCCCTGGAGCCTCCTCCGTCCCATCTCCACCATCCATCCTCTCTGGCATATCCTAAAGATACTCCTTTCCCTCCAATCCATTCTCCCGCCCATATCCCTCCCTCCATTCATCTTAGATGACAGTTTTAATTCCCTTCTGAGTGAGATTCAAGCATCTTCCCTTGGTCCCTCCTTGTTATTTAGATTCTTTGGGTCTGTGTATTTTAGCTTGGGTATTCTGTACTTTATGGCTAATAGCCATTTATAAATGAGTACATACTATGCATTACCTTTTGGATCTGGGTTCTTAGGGGAGACAGACAACTAGAGACAGAAGATGTAGTGAGAATCAGGGGAGAGTATGGGGAGTACATTCTGTAGTTTTTCAGTCTCATCCAGGCAGCTACTTCTCATAATGCTAGAAAAATATATTTCTGTATACTTTTGGTTGAGAAACTTGTCGTAATTAATTTTCACAGCCCTAAGAGACCAATAAAATGGAAGGAGATAAGGACAACATAGACAAAGATAAGACTCTAGATCTAGTGTGATGGTGTACACCTTTAATGTCAGCAGCCTGAAGGCAGAGGAAGGCAGATATCCATGAGTTCAAGACCAGCTTGCTCTCCATAGTTAATTCCAGGCCAGCCATGACTGCATAGTGAGAGAGAGAGAAAGAGAGAGAGAGAGAGAGAGAGAGAGAGAGAGAGAGAGAGATGAAGAAAGAAAAGAATCCCTGTATATAAAATGAAACATTTACACGTACATAAATATTTTTATATTTATTTAAATATTCTGTAATAACTAATATTAAGGTGGTTATTATTAGAAAAGTATACCATATAATGCTAATGAAAATAAATATGTGTATTATAAATATATGAAGGACTTATATTTATAGCATATATTAAATTTGCATTAAATGTCTAGTATGTTTTTTGTGACTGTAGCCAATAGATTAAGACATGATTCTAATATAGAAGATAGCTGTAATTTCTAATTTCAAGACTGTGCTTGTGGATATTTAGATGCTAAAATGTATTCAACTAGGTCCACACACCTAGATTCTTGCATGTTAAAACAAGTGACCTCAGACCTAGGTGCTAAGTGTGCAGAAGAGGTAAGGGCACTCACAGTTCTGGTTTGTGACATTTAGCTGTATTACATAAATGACCTTGATGCTTATTATAACATTCCAAAAATGGCTAAAGTGGTTGGGTTCTTTGTGATGCTTGTTATCATTGGACACCATTTTGTTGCTCAGTTAGCAACCCCTATGTATTCTTAGACTGGTTATTATGTTTCAAACAAAACTCTGAATAAGGTCAGTCAACTGCCTCCTGACAACTATGACACTCTTAGATATTGAGAAGAACCTGTGATCCACTCCCTCCCGTGTATGCAAGGCTCATTGGGCAGTAACACACCAAGCTTACCCAGTCCCTTAAATGACCTGATGGCTCCTGCGTGGATACTTGGGCCATAAACAAGGAGTATCAGTGGGTCTCTGGTCATGGCCTTTATATTTCCAAATCTGTTCTCATTGTATGTAGGATGAGCCTGTAAAGACTACGTCAGTCTCTGCCTCTTGAATACTTTAACTTAAACTGAGGACCTACTTCTCACAAACTTTCCCAAATTCTTTTCCTTTCTAATCTCCTCTAGGTCTTAGTTTCCTCTTACCCTTATGACCTTTGCTATTCCATTATGGTTATAGGTTTCTAATGTTTCCCTAACAGCTTCTACTCAGCATGTGGTGAAAAATGGACTGTGTTGTAGCTAACAACACAGTAGAGAACTCATCGGATTGAGGAGTTACTCTGTGTTTTCTGGTTCCCACAGAGACAGCTCCTAAGCCATCATGAGACTCAGCAGCGGCAACATGGACATCCTTACCAGCAGACACATTTGTGAGCATCCAATTAGGGGCGAGGCACTCTGTAAGGAAATTGCATTTGCCCAGCACCTGCGCAGAGCCAAAGCCTCATTTCAGTACTTCTCACAATTAGCAGAGGGCAGTGTCTTCCATGGGGTGTAGACAGTTGGAGTGATGAGCAATTTTCCTCTAAAGAGCTACAGGAGACAGCTGGTGACTGTGCTGGCAACAACACTGTCTCAGTGTGGGTGCCCATAAAAGCACAAGACGATGGTCCCCATCATGGCGCCTGTCTGCTCTTGGCTTTCTTAAGAGTCTCAAGGGACTACAAGATTCCCACCCTTTTTCTTCAACAGTTCTTCCAGCAGAGAGGCACAACGCCCTTCCTCAGCTTCTTCTCTTGATTGTTCTCCTCTCCTTTCCTAAGTTTGGGGCCCCTATATCCAACCATTGCAAATCATATTCATTTCAGTGTAAACTAGACGATTTAGAAGTTATTGTAAGATGTCAGGTTGGGACCTTATAGCCATCCATGAGGATGTGTAACCCAGGTTTGGTTCATAAGGCCCTATGACTGATTGTTCTAGAAGAATGCTTAGTGACACTAAAGATTATGTCCCTTCTGTGGACAACAACATCTTAGAAATGGGGGGAGGGGAGTATGGTTAAGGGGACAGTGGCTCTATGACATAGTCCAGGAGGTTTCTTTAGATTGTTTTGGAGGGTCAATGCTTATCAGTTTTTTCAGAAGTTACACAGAAAGTGGATTTTCATGAGGTATGGAGAAAGAGTAAGCTGATCCAAGGCCCCATACAGACTAGTGTGAAATGAGCTATGCTGTATAAGGCAATAAAGTATCTGCTTTAATCTTTGTTCATATCTGTGAAATATGGTCTTTTTATATTTTAATTTTTCTGAAAACAAACAAACAAACAAACAAACTTCTCTACAACTTCCTCAGTGTCATGGCTACTTAAAAAGTCAGTCTGTATAGCCAATGAAACTGGACAACCACTTTATTTTCAATACCTACACCAGATAGGAACCTTCTTCTGCCCTATGGTTCCCATTCTCTGACCATCCCATATGACCATAGGTTCCCCAGAACTGAGTGCCCTGAAGTCTCTTGGGAAATCACAGCCTATCACAGAGTCTACCATAGACAGTTTTTATGTGATATGGTTTTAACTATGTGATGACTCCCCTGATGTGGCCTTTCTATTCCTTTTGGAGCAAGACATTTCATTTCCAAGAAGCTGTGTAGTGTGAATATCCTTTCTCCAGACAACACCAAACCTATCACAAAATCCAACACCCTGCTTTAACTGATTTTAGTAATGTGTACCACTGAAAGGATGCCAGTTTATTCTTACCTAAAATTTCCATTCTTTTTAGATCAATAATCCTCTTTTTAATCTTGGCAATCAGATGTAAGAATTCTAAATTTAATTCTAGCATCTCTCATGCCATCTGATCATGATAATATAACTCCAAATTCTTTTATTCACTCAAACCAAACTGTAGTCAGCAAATATTTTAAAATAGTAATCCCACACATGGGCTCGTAGTATAGGAGGCCAAGGACATGTGGAGTGTATGTGTAAAGAGAAGTTAAAGTCCTGACCAAGTGTGTACTTTTGACATAGGAACGGCCAGGTTAAGGAGCAATGCCTCCAACACAGGGAATTTTGCAGAGCCTTCCTTCCCTGGGGTAAGACATGCTAGAGCCTCTTCTGGTCCTAGTGAGGATATTGACAGTGTTTGTAAGTACAAGGGAATATTGACCTGTGTGTGCAAAACCTAGCAACTACAGCTTCCTCCTCCTCCATGACTGTGCTGTAAGACTTCTGAGCTATAGTGATCTCTTCTGAAGACTAGCTGTTCCTCCCCTCTATGCTATACATAAAAAACTCACCAAGATTCCTGGTTGTTGGGTAGTAGGTGCACTCCATCAGAGAATGCAAAGCCACCCAATACGGTTTCACTACATGTGTCTCATTAAACATCAAGTAAGTTACTTGAATATATCTTTTCAACAATGTCATTAGGTACCTTGACACATAATTTTCTGGATAAGTAATAACTGACTACAGCATAATTGTTTTTTTATGGATCACTTCATTTTTAAATAATAATTAACATCTATAAATATGTATACTTTGTCATCTATAAAAATGTATACTTTGTCAAAACAGAGGATTTGGAGCAGACAAAACTCTACAAAGTTTGTAACAACTTTGTAAAATGTTGAATTTAGAATTACTTATAAATGTTGTATGTATATGTATGTTCTCATCCTAAGAATGTACATTGTTTCTCAAGGGTTTTGTACACAGAGACTGTGATAATTTCTACCCTAACCTACCTCATTATTTTGTTTTGTATTTTCATAAGCTGAAGCCTATCATTCAGTCCTTACTTGCAAAGTGAGTATTCCTTCAGACATCTTATGAAGTTATCAGAGGTCACAGATGTGAAAGATGTGTGTAGACTTTCTCAGTATGCCCTGCTTCCAGAAGATGATATCATCTTCCCATGTGCTCCACTGGAGACCCAGGAATTCTAACCCATTGTGTTCTGTAGAAAAAAATTCAAGCCACATCAAAATCATATCGTAAAACAAAACTAGTCATTGACTGAGAATTTGAGAGCCAAATCAGATTAAATTGGAAGTTCTGGGTACAGAATCAAGTAGGGATACTACAGAACAGTTAAGGGGTTAGACCCAATGCAAGGTGATGATGGGACTGGATCAGTAGGTGAAAGTGGAGTTTGGCAAAGGAAACCTATGGGGACCAAGTTGTGGCATTCCTCTGGTAAGAGTCAGGAAGTGACTATATCCATAAATACAAGTCTCAGTTGTAGCTGTTAGGGCTCTTGAAACAGTAGTGGTAGTGCTGTAAACAAAGGAATTGAGTTATGAGAAATTTTAACTTTGAGGGTACTGTTAAAAATGCATAGCTATGAATTTCCTATGGCTCCCTGTCTTATCGGAAGAATGTTCTCCACACTTAGATGTCCTACAAGGGAGTTTGCTGCATCTTGGACTTCAGCCCTGCCTGTGCACTCTGTTCTCTCTCCATAGTACTCACTTGGGCCAGCCTCCAGCCACTCTTCTTCTCATTCTTAGTCAAATATTCTTCTGTCCCAAATCTGCATAATGTTCCCCACGTCTTTGAATATCCCAGGGCTCTAAGACAGCAGCTATGTCTACTCCATTCTCATCCTTTTCTCCTCAACTACATCTTTATGTTCACATTTCAATAAATGTTTTATAGAACTTTTGCCTGTTTTCATCTTTTCACTCAACTCCACTAAACATATACCTCAGAAAGTAGGAATTCTATCTCTTTTGATGGTGGATATGCCTTCAGTTTCCAGGGCCCCTGAATTGTTCATAGCAGAGAATCAATTTCTTTTGCAGGCTGGAAGAACATTAAATATCAGTGAGATGCAATGCAGTCATCTAATTTCTGTTGCCATAAAGATGTTCCAGAGGATAATGGATTCATAAAAGGAAGAGGTTGGTTTCTCTCACTGCTCCGAAGTTTGAAGACCGGCATTTATATCAGCCCATTTTGGGAAAGACCTCATGGGAGACAACATCACAATGGCAGGGGTATGTTTGAAAGGATGTTGGACACTAGAATGTTAGTAGATTCTGGTGACTTTCTCACTATGCCTGGCTTCCTGAAGATGGTTATCACCTTCCCACATGTCCCACTAGAGACCAAGATGTTCTAACCCACTATACCGTGTAGAAAATACTCAAGCCATATCCAAATCATATCCCAAACCAAAACTAGTCCTAGACTGAAAAATTTGAAAGCTCAATCCGATCTGAAGTTGGAAGCTCTGGGTTAAAAACCAAATGGGGATACAGCAGAACCAATACAGGGGGCTAGTGAAGTAGATGGAGTGGTGTATTCCAAAGGGATACTAACAGGACCAACTTGAGGCATTCCCCTTTCAAACCAAACACCATGCATGGATGATAGTGGTGAGAAATCTGGGAAACCATTCCCAACACTCAAAAGAGTTGGCTTAGCAAGGAATGGAACTGGCCACAGAAGACAGACATTGTGAGTTCAGACTCTAGAGCCCAAAATGGTGAAAGTAGAGAACACAAATTGTCCTTCGTCCCACTTTTGTGCCCAAGTGAGCATGTATGCACACACATGAGTAAGGCAATCTTTAAAACCCTCACAAAGTTGCTTCTTCAGAATCCAATTGTTCTTCTAAACCAAATGATTTCCCAGTATAAATCCTTGACTGTTGCCACCCACATCTGCTACACATAAAGAAAATGATGATGCAAAGTCAGCAATCAGGTGCTTTGGCTCTGTAAGGATTTCTTTTTAGCTTTCTGCCACTTCCTGGTGTTTTTTTCATGACAGCATTGCCTTTTTGTTGAGACAGAGCCAATGTGTTTCCTTTCATGACTGTGAGTTTTCCAAAGAAGATATTTGCAAGTCTGCTCCTTGATGCAGTTCATGATCTCGACATGATGAGTGAGTGAGGTCATGCATTACTAGTCATCAGTGCCCTTTGGAAGGGAGGCAGGAGGGCTGTTTCACCACGAGGTTCTAAGATTCTTAATATGCCTGGTTTTATGAGTACTTTGGGGGAGATTGTCATGTAATGTTTCACAACCTAAAAGTTTCCTTATTGGACAAAAATGTCCACATTTTATAACTTTCTGTCCCTGTGCAGAAGCTATATAAAACAATCCTCACCTCTCCAGCTGTCCAAAATATTTGTCAGGAAAGAACGGAGTATTCACAATGAAATGAAATTTTACTTGAGAAAACAGACATACAAAAACAAGACTGTTGTGGTTTTTTCCTCTTAAGTAATTTTTAAAGGAACATTTAGCTATTTAATTTGTGAAAAATTTGGCATAATGGCTCAGAGATATAAGCAATGATCTCAGTCTAGCCTAGCTGCCTGCAGAGATCATGACAAATTCTCCTTGGAGCTTATATGTCTAAGAGTTAAACACGAGGGTCTATTTTATTTGTATTTCTTTTATAAAATCTTCATAAATTCTTTCTTATAGGTATTTGGATTTAAATGATATTCATAAGTAGATTAATCCTGCCATTAACTGAATATACTTCTCATTATCTTTGCTATTTGATCATCAAATAGTATACCTCTTTATATATTTCAGCAGAAATAAGTTGAAAAATAATCCTTTACAGAATGAATAACGTTTTATCCATTTGGCTCATAAGCTATCTACTCCTACTTTTCTGTTACTTGAAGTTACTGGTATTGACAAGCTGAATAAGAAGTTGGCTTCATTCCTCCTCATCCTCCTATGTCTCATTTCTTTCTGTTTCTCTGACAGTGGCAATGGACCCTCTGGTGCATAGCAGAATATCATTAAGAGCCATTTTCTTTCCATGTTTATTTATCAGACCAATAGTATTTGCCTTTCTCTTAGGTTCATGGCCTATCCATGGTTCTTGGCTTTATAAGCAGTGTGAGGTATGGGTTCCTTCTCATGGAGTGAGCCTTTTACCCATTCAGTGCATCAATGCTTACTCTCATGTTCACACCATGACTTCACCAGCATATCTGTGAGGCTCAGACAGTAGATCACACGTTATATATCGAGTTGCTAATCCATTCTGACAAGGAAAATAATCTCCTTTATTATCAATAAAATTCCCTTAAAATGCTTATTTTGCCATGGAAAGTTCTATCAAGATTATATGACTCCATCACTTAAGAATTCATGTATGGTTATTTTAAGTGTGGCTGTTTTCCAACATTTAAATTCCCCAAGAGTTTGTTATTGTCAGTTTTTGCTTTTCTATTAATTTCTTATCATGTTTTATTTCCTTATAAATTTAGTAATGTTTGTGTGCTAAAACATTTATTTTTATTTATGTGTATATCTGTTTGCCTAAGAGAGTTTATGTGTGCTAGTACCCACAGAGTCTAGAAGGTAGTGGATCTCATGCCACTGGAGTTATAGGAAATTGTGAGCTATTTGACCAGAATGCTGAAATCTGAACTCTAGACCTTTGCAAAAGCAGTATTTATTCTTCAGAGATGAGCCAATTTTCCAGTTTGGGGCATACTTTTTAAAGTAAGTAGTAAAGTAGTAAGTTTGCTTTGCATTATTCTGGGAGCAATGTAAAGGCGTGAACTGGAGTTGCTTTCTTTGAGAGTCTTTACGGTTTTATCATATACTGACTGAACTGGAGCATCAAGCGTTCACATGACCAAGGGCCTCTCTTCCTATTGATGCCTGACAAAGCCATCCTGTGCTACATATACACCTGGAGTCATGGGTTGATCTATATATATTCTTTTGTTGGTGTTTCGTCCCTGGGAGCTCAGGAAGATCTAATTGGTTGGTTTTGTTGTTCTTCCTATGGGGTTGCAAACCCCTTCAGTTCCTCTTATACAGCTCAGAAATCCCTGAGCTGATGCTAGCCATAGTGGAAGCTCACACACCAATTACTTATCAAAGAAATGTCTCCACAGACTTTCCATAGACAAATCTGATGGAGGCAGATTCTTCTGTTGAGGTTCATTCTTCTTCCAAGATCCTCATTTGTGTCCAATTCACAAAAAGCTGATCAGCACAACATAACTTTCTGTCTGCTTCTACATCTCTTGCTATGGAAATGATGTTAGACAGTTTTCTTAATCAAGTTCAAAATGGTTCTTAAAAGCTGCAGAGACATCTGGCAAGTTGAACAATGTAAGTGTCCAGAAACTGCAAATGAATGAAACATGCAGTGGTGGTTCAAGAAGGTTTGCAAAGGAGAGGAGAACCTTGTCAATCATTGACATTGACCAATTAAAAGCAACCATTCAAGTTAGAAGTCTCAGAACTATATGTAGTAGTGAAAAAAAACTAAGAATGGGCCATTTGAAGAAAATTATAAAGGTAACATAGTGTAGACATCTTCTGAGCTGACAAATATCTGTAAAAAAAGAACCTTTGTTTTTAATGTTTCCCCCTCACTCATTCTCTGTAACAATAAATTTCATGGTGGAAGAATGACATACAAGTAAAAAGGATGGTTTAAGAATTTCAGGGACAACAAACTCAGTGATTAGACCCAAGGAACAACTTCAAAGCACTTCCTAAATCCAAACTCTAATAAAAGTTTATGGTCACCATGTGGTCATCTCCTGGTGGCTGCATCCAGTATGGTTTTCTGAATCCCAGTAAAATCATTACATCTGAAAAGTATGCTGAGCAAATCAACTGGGTACATCAAACACTCCACTGCTCTCAGCAGTGGATGCTCTACAAACCCAATCCGTCCCCAGAATAACGCCACAGTGCTTAGTACTTTCCCTACAACGAACACTTCAAATGTCGAAGATACTGTGCTGTGAAGATGTACTTCATCCACCACATTTACAAGTCAACCCACTACCACCTCAGCCAAGCAACTTTGTGCGGGAAAAACCTCCTACAACAAGCAAGAACTGGAGGCAGGAAGAAGGAGAAAGGGAACCGGAAGTAGCTCAAAGGGAGAATTTTATGCTGTAGGAATAAGAAAGTTTATCTTTCCTTACAAGGATGTATTACTTTTAATACTTCTTATTTTGATTAATATAGATGCACTTGAGCCTTGATTTAATGATTTAAAATATGCCATCTGGAGCTGCCGTTCCTCTTGTAACAATGTCATTACAGGAAGGGACCACCAACCATAGCTCACAGTTCCAAAGAGCCTTCTTGGGCTTCATTTGCTATTAGCTTTCTGTGCTTTTCCTTCACAGAATTTCTGCATGTCAGTTTTGAAGCTGTATAGAGAATAAATGCTTAAGAGTTTTCTGAACTCTGTTCTCTCTGCATTCTTCTGGTCAGGGACTCAAGGGTTGCTCTTTCCAATAAAAGGGATAATATTTGTATATGAAGACTGTGTGCACTTCACAAAAATGCTTTCCAATGTTATAAACTCACATCATATTCTTACTTTTAGGGCTGAACACTGATTGGTATCGCGACTCAGAAGTGGAATGCACATAGCTGGACTCGCAAGCCTGTGTGAACGCTGACAAATCAAATAACAAAAACTCAAAAGGAAGAAATCTTCAGAAAGTCTTTCAAAGTGAATCTACCCAGTGAAAGCTTCAAAGTCAAACGAAATAGACACTGAGCTTGGCACCACTCCAAAGGCAAGAAAGACACAGCCCAATCATTGTCCATTTAACTTACTCCCTTTCCCTACCGAGTTCTTCCTACTTTTGTCTTATTTTAAATGAAGGAAACATGAAAGTCGCGTTGGTTCCGTTGAAACTTGGTATCTATAGCTTATACCTTGTGATGTTAATTAAAAACATAATTTTTATGTACTTATCACAAAGGAAATATCATTTCATTAAAATCCAATTAGATTCAGACAATATCTGAGAAGACTACGGAATTGCTGCTGTTTGAACATAGGCTCCTTTGTTCTGTTTTCATTACTCGAATAAAAGCAACCACACAAACAATCAAAGAAGAAATTATTGCTCTCTGGGGTCCAGACACACTTGCATTTTGAATTGTGTTTGCTTATGGGGGAAAACAACAACACAGACGATTTCACGTTTCATACAGCATAAGTTAGTTACCTGAACTTCTCAAATGATTTATTTGACTCTTTCCAAGGGAAACAAATTAAGTCACCGTCTATGTTTACGTGCTTACATCACAAATGACGTAAATAAAAGGAGCATTAGAAATTGAATTGGAATCAATTTAAGATAAAAGTATAGAATTGTGGCCCCCATACATTCACTAAAGCACTGAAATCAAAATATACAAGTCCAAAGCAGATAGAGTATATGGTCTCTTTGACTTTATACTTCATCCTACTTCCTGAATGAAAAAACAAACAAACAAACACAAGTGTGCCATTTGTTAAAACAAGGACGGTCCCATCAGCAGGCCACCTGGAGAATGGAATCTGGCTCACAACACTTCGTAAGAGTGCACAGAAGGACCCCACTGTCCTTTTGTGACAAACTTGGCACTAGATGGCTACTTCTTAGAAACTTCTTAAGTACCACTTTCATGGTGAGACCCCCTTGGAAAGCAATAGTGCACTGCACAGCTTTCAAGAGGCAGAGCCACAGTGTGGAGAACTGTTCCACTAAGAATGTGAGGTACCCATGGGAACAAGATGGTTGTCAAGATGGCTTGCATCTAAATATAGAAAGGCCAAGAGCAGTTTTTTTTTTTACCACTGTTGAATTTTTCATGGACGCTTGTATTTGCTATTGCTGTTAACTTGTGGTACTGAGAATTGAGCACAGGTGTATATGCCGGCCAATGGCTCTGCCACTACCCTCCATCAACAATCTTTTCCCTTGATATGATTTGGGACAGGGCCTCATTAATTGTCAATATAAACTATACTCCACATTGCAAGATGGTATTGAACCCTGAGATTTCAACTGGGTGCTACCAGATCCTTCTTAGAAACATGCATTCATTCATAAAGTGAAGTAGGGAAAAAGTAATGAGCTCTAGTGTCTTTATATGATTTTACATAAAGCATCAATAAACAGAATGGCCTAGGGATACTTTTTAACTATAATGTTGCCTACTAGTCCATGTAGTAGACTACCAATATATTTGTATACATTATTCCATTGGCTGGGGGAACAGTGATTATGCAGTGTGATGCACAGAATACAGAGCTCCTCATGTCTTGAGAAGAGATGAACCAAAATACAAGAAAATAAATGGAAATCAATACAATATGTCATCAAATTATAGGTCAATATTAAAAAGTACTGTCTTGTTCTAAAAATTATGCACAAATTTTACTGTTCTGTTAACAAATGATCATGACCATAAATTTGACTTTTTTAAAAAAAATCAGACATTATTCTTACTTATTTAATTAATTTCTAATTCTGATCCAAACATTATATTCCCCAGATTTTTTTAAGTGTAAAACTTGATCTTCTAATTTTGATGTCCATGACAAAGTAATTCTTGGTCCTCATCCTCTGTCTCCTCTCCCTTAGTTTTATGCATTTTTAAAAATTCTTTAATAATTTCATTTTGAATGTATTAATTAATAATTTCATGTTAAATGTATCTTTAAAATGTATAGATACATACATAAAAAAAAGTCATGCTCTCCTCCCAGTCTTTCAGGATGTACCTCCCTCCAAACTTTATGTCTTTCCCCCTCTTTGAGTATCAAGGTTTTGATTAATGGAAAGCCATGTTGTATGAATTCTCCCAACACCAAATCTCATTTGCAAACTTTAACTTCTTGGGTTCTCCAAAGTTACCATGTCCAGGTACTCACCATGCAATGTACGGCTCAGAATTCCTAGGTAATCATTATCTCCATAGTTTCTCCCAATATGATTGGTGTTCTGGAGCTATTGTTCATAGATAGCAATTTATGATTGACAGCTTTCTTTTTATTGACCTACCTGACTTTTGTTGTGTGTGGAAGGGAGGGAGTTACTCATGCCTTCTCTTTCAACAGCATTTAGGAACAGATGAGGTACTAAATACATGGTGCTCAGCACTTCTGCACACATTTCTTTCTTCTTCTTTTTTTATTGATCTTACTAAAGCAGGGACTAAGTTTGTTTTGGAAATAAGTGTTTTCACATGCTTTGCTTATATGTTCCCATAAAAAAAATAAGTCAGTTAATGTGCCTTTTGTTCATTTGCTTAAATTTCTCAATTCAAGTCCACATAGACTAGACACTTTATAAATAAAATGAAATCAACATGCTTTGTTACAAAATCTATTTAAAATGTTAATTTTAGAAAACTAACTGATAACTCATGACTGAAAACTCAAGAGAAGATGTTATAACTATTTTATTAAGGTGTAGTTTTCTTATTGCTGTTCAATTCATGAGTCCCATAAAGAAGGCCATGAATACTATAAAACAACCAAAGAAGAAAAGTGGTACCTAAATATAGAGAGTGTTGTGACAGCCAGGGATGCTTGACATGAAGATGAAATGGATAAGGATCCTGCAGATGAGGACTCTTGAGGTGCAAGCACTGGTACCAGTCCAGAATCTACATAGAGATGGGCATGGTGTCTGAAGATTGTACTTTCAGTGCTCCAACATTGAGGTAGAAAATGGAGACAGGAGAATCCTCAGAAGTTCCTGGAAGGCATAGCAGCATATGCAGATGCAAAAGAAAGTGAGGGTCTGCCTCCCAAGGGTAGATGGTTGGGTGTTCTCTGACCTATACAAATTGGCAATGAAACACTGCAGATTGGATTGAACACAGGAACAGGGACACACGCACACAAACACACATGCATGCATACACACACACAAACACACACACACACACACACACACACACACACCATGCACATATACCACATATACACACCATATATACCCCATATACACATCACACATATATATCACACAAACACACCATATATACACACATATACCATGCACATACATACCATATACCACATACACAATCATACACCACATACACACACATTCTACACACCACACACACCATATGAATACACATACACATATCATACATTACACATACATACATCATATACCACACACACCATACAAACATGTACCATACACACACATACACATACACACACACAATATACACCACAAACACCCCATACACATACACACACATACCACACACATATATACACATACACACATATACACAAACACAGTACAGAGAAAGAGAGAGGTCAACAGACATTTTGCAGTTATTTCTAAGCATGTTATCCATGGCTTTCAGTAGGTCATGAACAATGAGAAAAACTTCTAAATTCTCATATCCACACTGTACCTTAATACCCACTCTATACCCCTGTGCCCATACTGTACCCTCCCTCACCCTATACTTTCACTCCCATACACCTAGCTGTACCCTCACACTTACACTGTACCCTCATACTCACACTGTATCCTAACACTTACACTGTACTCTCACACTCACATTGTAACCTAACACTCACATTGTACCCTAACACCGACACTCACATTGTAACCTAACACTCACATTGTATTGAACCCTAACCCTCACATTGTACCCTAATACCCGTACTCTACCCTCACACTCACATTGTACCCTCACACTCTCCCTGTACCCTCACACTCACATTGTACACTCATACACACACTATATCCTAACACTAATGGTGCACCTTCACACTTACATTGTACCTTAATACACTGTACCCTCACCCTCACACTGTACCCTCACCCTCACACTGTACCCTCACCCTCACACTGTACCCTCACCTTCACACTGTACCCTCACCCTCACACTGTACCCATACACTCACACTGTACCCTCACCCTCACACTGTACCCTCACCCTCACACTGTACCCATACACTCACACTGTACCCTCACCCTCACACTGTACCCTCACCCTCACACTGTACCCATACACTCACACTGTACCCTCACCCTCACACTGTACCCTCACCCTCACACTGTACCCTCACCCTCACACTGTACCCTCACCCTCACACTGTACCCATACACTCACACTGTACCCTCACCCTCACACTGTACCCTCACCCTCACACTGTACCCATACACTCACACTGTACCCTCACCCTCACACTGTACCCTCACCCTCACACTGTACCCTCACCCTCACACTGTACCCTCACCCTCACACTGTACCCTCACCCTCACACTGTACCATCACCCTCACACTGTACCCTCACCCTCACACTGTACCCTCACCCTCACACTGTACCCTCACCCTCACACTGTACCCTCACCCTCACACTGTACCCTCACCCTCACACTGTACCCATACACTCACACTGTACCCTCACCCTCACACTGTACCCTCACCCTCACACTGTACCCATACACTCACACTGTACCCTCACCCTCACACTGTACCCTCACCCTCACACTGTACCCTCACCCTCACACTGTACCCTCACCCTCACACTGTACCCTCACCCTCACACTGTACCCTCACCCTCACACTGTACCCTCACCCTCACACTGTACCCTCACCCTCACACTGTACCCTCACCCTCACACTGTACCCTCACCCTCACACTGTACCCATACACTCACACTGTACCCATACACTCACACTGTACCCTCACCCTCACACTGTACCCTCACCCTCACACTGTACCCTCACCCTCACACTGTACCCTCACCCTCACACTGTACCCTTACACTCTTGCATTCACTCACCCTGTACCTCAACACTCCCACTCTCCTCCTTACTTACACTGAATCGTCACATCCACACTTTACTCTCATTTCTACAGTACAGTTCTGTGAATCAGGCTCCCTCTTAAGTTCTACTGCAGAGCTTTTCAACCTGTGGGTTGTGACCACTTATCAAATGACCCTTTTACAAGGGTCATGCATCAGATAGAGCACATATCAGATATTTACATTATGATTCCCAACAGTAGCAAATTTCAGTCATGAAGTAGCAATTAAATAATTTTATGGCTCAGGGTCACCATAATATGAGGCACTGTAATGCAAGGGTCACAGCATTAGGAAAGTTGATAACCACTCTTTTAAGGAACATGGTGTTTTCATTGTCCCACTTGTTCAGGACCACAGGAAGTAGAGATGGATTGAGCAACACCAGTAAGTATAGTCAATGCCACGAAATCTCATGTGTGTATCATACATTTATCAGGAAAAGAAAAGCTCTCAATATTGAAGGTCAAAACAAGTATGAAAGCTGCCACCTGCCAACAGTAACTCCAGAACGCTCAGCCTCCCTGGAGGAGCAGTGAGCATGATGATTGCACAGGTGCGCTGAGCTGCATGTCACTTGTGGGTGTCTGAACATCATAAGGAGTTAAATACATTTGCTTGCCATTTGGTGGCTTAATGAAAAATAAAGCCATATGATACAGTTTTTTTCTTAATGCTCTTGTTAAGTTATAAATGTAATAATACCCTATACTGTCTTCTAACACATATATTTCACTTAAATTTGAAGTCAGTTGTGCTTGCAACTTTTGATCTCCTTTTTAATTAATCATTTTTCTCTGAAAGTGTCTTTATACGATATATTTTTATTAAATTCTTGGGTCTTCTCTAACTACTTCCAAGATGATTCAACCTCCCTGTGATGGTTTGTATGTGCGTGGGCTAGGGAGTGGCACTATTAGGATGTATGGCCTTGTTTGAGTAGGTGTGTCACTCTGGGTGTGGTCTAAATACCCTACTCCTGTCTGCCTCGAAGTCTGTCTTAAACTAGCAGCCTTCAGATGAAGATGCAGAACTCTCAGCTCCTCCTGCACCATGTCTGCCTGGATGCTGCCATGTTCCCATCTTGATGATAATGGACTGAATTGCTGAACTTGTAAGCCAGCCCCAATTAAATGTCCTTATAAGATTTGCCTTGGTCATGTTGTCTGTTCACTGCAGTAAAACCCTAACTAAGACACTCCCTCTCAACTCAACACCATGCACACTTTCTCTGTCTTAAAAAATAATCAAAACATAAATAAAATAGAAATCAGTTAGAGGAAAAATAGCATAAGAAAACAAAAACCACACAAACACGAAACAACAAGCAGGCAGGCAGGCAAAGAACCAGACAACCAAACCAAACCAAACAGAAACAAAACAGAACAACCAAGTAACAAAGACCATGGGTACCATTTTTTGTTGTCCAACTACTTTTGGGCATGGAGCATTCCTTGAAGTATGGTTGATAGACCTAGAAATACTCTATAGAAGAAAACAGATATTCCCTTTCCAAGTAGATTTCCAGTGCAGGTGTTTTCTTGGTAGGAATGAGTGTCTACTTCCCTGCCTTAGTACTGGGACTTTTCTGCTTTGATCCTGTTCCAGTCTTGTGTGCTGTCATGGTTACTGTGAGTTCACAAGTGTACCAGTCCTGTTGTGTCTGCATAACTGTTTCCTTGGAGTAATGCACCAGCTCTGGGTCTTGCAAACTTTCTGTTCTTCTACATTGATCCTGGAATCTTGAGGAAGGAGTTTGATAAAGACATTCCATTTAGGACCGAGTTCTCTACAGTCTCTCACTCTCTCTACATTGTCTGGTTGTGGGTCACTGTGCTAATTACCATTTCATGCAAACAAAGCTTGTCTGATGTAGGATGAACAAAGTTCTGATATACGGATACACTAATATTCCATCAGAAGTCATTTTATTGCCATGTCCTTTAGCATAATTAATTCTCTTAATTGCTTTAAAAGTCTTAGGGACATTCTTATTACATATTGTTAGTGCATGGAATTGAAATACAGTGGCTAAATTCTACATATAGAGAGAATATTTACAAACTACCTAATTTACCTGAGCTCCCTGGAATAGTATTTAATTAAGTTTTAAATTTATTAAGTCTGTATACAATTAAGAAACCACACAAAATGATCTCTGTTGGATTGTACATTTTGTTCCGTTCAATACTCAAGTTTTCCTAAGTAAAGGCAATCCAAAGTTTTAAATTTCTAAGTCATCTTCCATAGGTGACATTAAAAGTTAACTAGTGATGAAATATTATATTAAAAAAAGGAAGTTGAGGGCCCTTGTTAAAGAGTGGTTCAACTGGGGAGTAAAGGAGCTTATTGCGAGCTGTGAGTGCTGACCTGTGTGCAGAAGTCATGTGGCTTGAGAGAGCACCATCAGAAGTCTGAAGAGAACTCTAGGAGGAGGGAGTGATCCATCTGAAATCTTCAGTCACGAAGAAGAGGGGCCAAGTGCAAAACAGACACCCCATTTGCTATTGTTGAAGAGGAATGGCAACCAAGGAAGAGCCTGAACTATGTGGAGTTATTCTTTTCTGTCAAGACAAAACACAGTCCAACACATTTTGACAGATCTTCCCCCACTGCCGTAGCAATGTTCATAGAAGATTAGCAGTATGGAGTGGCTTTCAATAAAATGTCAACACTTCTCATTACGGTGTGCTTTAACAATGCTATCTCACTCGGGGGAAATATTGTGACTCAGATCTCTAAGGTAAATATTATGAAATGAGAGCTAATACTTGATTTTTGAATGAAAGTATTCCAGCATCAGTTTCATTCTGTCAACAAGCTTCCTTCACCACAATGAAGTGTCTATTTTCACTCCTAAGAGCTGATGAGGAGCTTATGTTTTAACCAGTATTTTCCCATGATGCTCTATGGCAATGACATCATTTTTCCACATCTCTTAAAACTTGTGAAATCCTTCCAATGGGGAGAAAAAAGAGGCTATTGCATTACTCCAAATGATCAGGGGAAAACTGGGGGATTTGTTTTGGTGGAATAGAACAGATGGAGGAGTCAGAGAGGTGGCCCAGCACTTAAAAGCTCTCACGGCTCTTTCAGAGGACCCAGGTTCTAGTCACAGCTCAGAATCATCTGTAGCTCCAGGTCCAGGAGAGTGAATACCTTCCTCTGGCATCTGAGAGCATTGTATGCACATGGTACACAAAGACACACAGAGGCAAACACTCAGACTCATGAATAAAAAGAAAACGTTATTCTAAAAACATGCGTTCATATGAATAATTTGAGAGAATGTGACATGTATTTTGTTAAGATGGTTATTAAAACTCAAGTTTCATGTTTAAATTATCCTCATTCTAGAAAATAGTCACTAAGTGAGTGAAGTAATATAAAAGCAAAATTGAGTATTAACTATTCATTCTGAGAAGGAAAACGTATAGCTTAAAAATAGATATTTGGCAAGCTGGGGCTGTAGCTCACATGGTAGAGTGCTTGCCTAGCATTCAAGAAGACCAGGGTTCAATCCTCAGCACTAAATAAACCTGCCTGAGTGATGGATGGTTGTAATTCTGGCATTCACTCAAAAGATAGGGGCAGGAAGATCAGAAATTCAGGTTATCCTCAGCTCCTTAGCAAGGATAAGCAATACTATGAGTATTGATCTTCTAGATAACTTATTTTCCTAAACCTTGTGTGTATTAGCAAGTTTCACTTTAATTTTCACCTCTTGGGAACTTCACACATATTTTATTTCCCTCATTTCACACCTTCCTCTTCTCCCATCATTCCAGATGACCTCCGCTTTAATCATCATTGTCACACATATGTCAGGGTTTTGCTTACCAGCCCATTTCCAGTAGATGACCTCCCTTTAATTATTACAGTTACACATATGTCAGGGCCTTGCTCATATCTAAGTATAACAAATTGGGATTGGAACTTGTGTTGGGAGAAAACTAATTCCCCTTTCTTAGTAGTCAATGCTTACCTGTTATTCCTCTTCTAGGTATGGGACCATGTAAAATTTCTCCTGTTCATGATGCTATGTCATCATGATCGCCATGATCAAGGTCCTGTTTGGCAACCATACTGTAGATGTTTCATGGGTTCATCTTTATTTTCATATCTAGATGACTCTATCTGGAGGTGGGCATCCTGATTCTCTGGCTCTTAAAATTTTTCTGCTCCTTCTTCTACAATTTTCTCTGGGGTTTTGGTGTATTTTTTTTAAGAATAAGCACAGGTTTATTAGGATGTGATTAGCTTTGCTTTAGTTTAGTCATTCATTGCAGATGAACACAGATTTATGTAATTGCTGATTATGGAAATACTGAAATACTAGATAGTAAAAGTGCTAAAAGCTAAAGAATTCACACACTTGTTTAGTTTATATAATCAAATAGAAGTAATTGATTCATTTTTTTAAAAAATGTGGTTACAGTCTTAACCTTTTGAATAATTATAGTTTTTTCTGGATGGGTTAAAGGAGAAAACTAGTACACAGATGACTGTAAATTGGTGAGAAAATGACTGCTTTGGTGGTTTAAGATTGCTATATACTTTGTGTTTTATTAGTTTGATGAATCAGATGAAGACTATTTCAAAGAAATATTGCAGAAAATATTTTAACAAGTTATTTGAAAATAATTACTTGGTAAATCTATTGAAGATTGGGCCCGGCAATTTATTCACCAACTGAAATATTTTCTATCGAAAACGTTTTGTTTGTATTGAAATGGTATTCGTTTCCCTTACAGGTTCATTATTGATATTTGTAAGTGCATTTCCTGTACCTCAGCCTGAATTCCATGTTCCTGGGCTCGTACCTCAGAAAACTGAATGCTGATATGTATGTAGAATAGCATGTTTCAGAGCACATGAAATTCATTGCGAGACAACACTATAGCTAGTCCTTTAGTCTAAAGTTAAGTTTAGTCAACGTTACTAATTTTATGTGGGGGTAGAAGAGGAAATGTGAATTATTTCCTGTAAACTTTTTTCTTGTAAATCTTTTTTTTAATTTTAAAAAAAATTATTTACTTTTACACTCTAGATTTTATTTCCCTCTTGGTCCACCAATCCCTTCCCCAACTCCTACCCCCATCTCCATGAGGATGTCCTCACCCACCAACCTACCAGACCTCTAAACTTCCTGGGGCCTCCAGTCTCTTGAGGGTTAGGTGCATCTTCTCTGACTGAACCCAGACCTGGGAATCCTCTGCTATATATGTGTTGGGCCTCATATCAGCTATTGTATACTGCCTGGTTGGCAGTCCAGTGTCTGAGAGATCTCAGAGTCCAGGTTAATCGAGACTGCTGGTCCTCCTAAAGGGTTGCCCTCCTCTTCAGCTTCCCCCATCTTTTCCCTAATTCAAGAGGGGTCAGCAATGTCTGTTCATTGGTTGGTTGTACATATCTACATCTGACTCTTTCAGCTGCTTGTTGGGTCTTTTGGAGCGCAGTCATGGTAGGTCCCTTTTTGTGAGCACCTGATAGCCTCAGTAGTGATGTCAGGTCTTGCCCCCCCCCTTGGGCTGGATCCCACTTTGGACCTGTCACTGGACCTTCTTTTCCTCAGGATCTTCTCCATTTCCAACTCTGCAGTTCTTCCAGATAGGAAGAATTATGAGTCAGAGTTTTGACTATTGGATAGCAACCCTATCCCTCATTTGATGCCCTGTCTTTATGCTGGAGGTGGGTTCAATAAGTGCCCTCTTCCCACTGTAGGGCATTTCATGTAGGGTACCACCCCCCTTTGAGTCCTGAGAGTCTCTCGCTTCTCATGTCGCTGGTACCTTCTGGAGGGTCGTTCCAACCTCTCCTCTCCCGAGGTCACCTGTTTCTTTTTGCTGGCACTCAGGGCTTCAGTCTTTCCCCCCCACCCAATACCAGATCATTTTCTCCTCTCCCAAAACCCCCATCCCCTTTCCCTCCCCTGTGTCTCCCTCCCTTCCCCCTTTTAGGGGATTTGGGTGTATTGGTTTTTAGATTTATCTATTGCAGCTGACTCCAATGTGTTGAGCCACTCAATCTGCAGTCATAGACATTGGTGAATACTCTCTGAGAGAGATCCCATTCCATAGATGAACTAACCAATCAAAGAACATTTTCTGCTTTCTATGTTATACTAGTTCAAGCAGTCATTTGAAACACTTGTCAAGGTTTCTTGAAGAATATTTTCCCACCAAGAATGTAAATTTCTTAGAAAATCCATTTCTCTCCTAAAATACTGAATATCTAAATGCTGATTCTTTACATGATACCTACAATATAGGTTATTACAACCTGACATGCTAAAATAACAATTATCTGAGTAAAATTCTGTGGTTTATCATTACATGGGGATGGCACAAAGGAGAACTAATACTGATTATCAAGAATTTAGTTGCTTTAAGAAGGAATTTTAAGAGTTCAATAAATCTTGGCTATTATACCACATAAACAAATTATTTTTGTGAGAAATAGCTGGAAACCTTGTTCAGTTTGTTCTCCAAAATTATAGAAGTCTAAGGGAAAATATAATAAGTTCTTCATTACTTATATCTTTTATGAAACAAGATAAGAGTTGACTGCTGTAAATAAATATACAATTAATAAACAAAGGAATGATAATATTTTTCAAAACATGAAATATGCCTTCTCCTTTCTAGAAACATACAAGTTATTCTACACATTAGTCACTTTTTTGGGTATTCACACAAACTCATAAGTGACCTTTTTATTCAGACCTAGGAAAAGGGCAATTACTGCTGCCTGTCTTCTGCCTACTGTGTGCTTTGGAATCTCCAGGCCTGTGTTGCTTGTCCTGATTCATATAAGCAGATATAACTGTGCCCATTACTAAGTATGCCTCAGCTTTGAGATTCCCATTGTTCCTGTCTTCTAATCAGCCTTGCTAAGAGTAGAACTGTTCTAAGATGGCGATAACTTTGTCATGCATGAACAGTTAGCTCCATGTAAGTAAGAATTTCAGGGTCTCGTTCAAGAAAGTAACCCATTGGATGTGTTTGGACAGAGCTAGCAATCTCTCAGTGAGTAAGACTTCAAACTCAAGAAGCTTTTTAAATAGAGTGAGGGTTTCCAAGACAATCACAGCCCTATGACCTACAATAATATTTTGAATCAATGAGATAATTCAGGCACTGGTCTGCCTAAAACCTTCTTTAGTAACTACCAGTGATGGCCAATTTTAATTGTCAATTTAATGCTGGAAAGAGTGTCTCCATGGGGCATTTTCTAGGTCAGGTTGCCTTTGGCCATGACTGTGTGGGATTGACTTGATTATTTAATTAGTGTGGAAAGCCCCAGCCTGCTGTGGGCTAGGTTAGGGTCCTGATCTGGAAAAAAAGGAGAAAACAAGTTGGACACTGAGGATGCATGAATTTCGTCTCTACTTAGGAACCTGGTGTGACTACTTGCTTCAAATTCTTCCCCCTTGACTTCTACATGGGTCATCGACTAACATGAGACTGAACAAATCCAGCCTCCTCTAAGGTGCTGTCTTAGTTATGGTTTCTGTTGCTGTGAAAAACACCATGACTAAGGGAACACTTATGAAGGAAAATATTTCATTGAGACTGGCTTACAGTTTCAGAGGGTTAGTCCGTTGTCATCATTGTGGGAAGCATGGTAGTTTACCGGTAATCATGGTGCTGGAGAAGGAGATGAGGGTTCTACATCTTGATTCCAAGGCAACAGAAGGATACTGTGTGCTACACAGGGTATTGTTTAAGCATATAGGAGACCTCAAAGCCCAACTTTACAGTGACACACTTCTTCCAATGAGACCACACCTACACCAAAAAGGCCTCACCTTCTAATAGTGCCACTCCCTAGAAGCCAAGCATTCAAACACATGAATCTTTGGAGGTCATACTTTTTCAACCCACCACAGGTGCTTTTGTTAGAGTACTTTGTTATAGACATGGGAAGAAAACAAAGGGACACCTAGTCATCTAAGGAATTAAATCCCAATTTTCTTTTTACTGTCTCAAGGGATTCTGCTATATAAGTAGGACATCTCTTCATTATTTGTACCAAAAGTCTTTGTCTCTTCCGACCTTCATTTCACTCTTCATCATATCTAGACTACATTCAAGTGTACTCTGCTCCAATCTAGAACATTCTTTTGCTCTTTTACCCATTGTAGAGCCTCAGAGCTGGGTTGTATGCTAAAGGGTCATTGTATTATCTGGCCTAAGAAGTCAGCAGGTAGACTCAAAGCCTTTTTTTCATCTATTTGTATTAGATTGTATTATCAGTATTTATTTGTCTGCCCTATGCATGATAAAGCATTGGAAATGCTAAGCCCATTTGTACATACTTTATTATCAAGATCAACAAAATACCTCTCATAGATGGTGGTCTTAATAAATATTTATTCAGCTAATTTTACCCCAGATTTATTTACATCATTTTCTTTTCAGACATAGTTACTGTTGAAATATAATAACTTCACTAAATTGTATGTTCATTTCCTGCAGCTTTGGGATATCAAAATTTTTCACTCTCTCTAAGTTACTTTCATTTAAGGAAACCTTTTCTCCCAGTGTCACACCAATGATCATTATTTCTATTTTTGTCACACCAATCCAAAGTATATTTCTGATCTTTCTCTGATTTTAACCAATGAATGCACATTCATACAAACACATTTGAAATGTCTTTTTGTGGCTATTTCAGTCTTTATTAAGTATATGTTGATATGTTAGTCAGCTTTCTGTCACTATGATAAAATACCCAAGACAATCATACATAGAGAAAATGTTTGGTTGGTTCACAACTTTGCAGCTTTCATTCAGGACAGATTGATGCAACAGCATCTCTATCATGTCTGGAAGATTATTTGAAACTTGTTCATCAATCTTTGAGTCAGGAGAGAGAGAGAGAGAGAGAGAGAGAGAGAGAGAGAGAGAGAGAGAGAGAGAGAACACAAATTAAGAAGTACCACAGTCCTTTTCTTTTCAAGGCATGATTTAGATTCCTGCTGTGGATTGAATAGAAATGGTCCAAAAGTCTACATAGGAAGTGGCATTATTAGGAAGTTTGGCCTGGTTGGAGTAGGTGTGGTCTCATTGGAGTGGGCATGGTCTTGTTGGAGTAGGCATGATCTTGTTGGAGTAGGTATGCCTATAGAGGCAGGCTTTGTTGTCTCATATAGCCAAGCTAGGCCTAGTGGGGCAGTGTTTTTCTGATGCCTGTTGATATCAAGGTATAGTACTCTCAGCTCCCACAATATTATGTCTGTTTGTGTGCTGCCACCATGATGGTCACGGTCAAAACACATAATACTGGAAGCCAGCCACAATTAAACATTTTCTTTATAAGAGTTGTTGTAGGGACTGGAGAGATGGCTCAGTGGTTAAGAACACTGACTGCTCTTCTAGAGGTTCTGAGTTCAAATCCCAGCAACTACATGGTAGCTCACAACCACTTGTAATGAAATCTGATGCCTTCTTCTAGTGTGTCTGAAGATAGCTACAGTTATTCATAATTAGTTAATTAATTAATTAATTAAATGAATAAATAAATCTTTTTAAAAAAAGAGTTGTTTTGGTCATTGTGTCTCTTCACAGCAATAAAACCCTAAGATAATTACCAAACATTGTCTACCAGGATGTACCTCTTAAAGTTCCCACTACCTTCCAGCAAGATTGTAGGTTGAATTTAGATTTTTGTCATTGGCTTTGGGAGATATTTTGGCTCTAAATTAAAATAAATGAGCATAATTAATTTAAATAACCCCAATATCAGAAAGCCTGATGTACCATCTTATACATGAAACCTTGATGCCCCTTATGAATTTCTGAAATTCCTATTGGTTGTGAGAATCTTATAGGACCCTGTCTTTCATTAAATGTATTGAGTTCTGACATCAAAACATCTTTCTTTCTTGTTGCATTTTCAAAGAAATATGACTTATTCTAATTAATTTATTTTAGTCTCTACATTCAAACTCAGCTGCAGCCATCTCCCAGGAATCTATTTCTTATAAGCAATGATATTTATTTACCAATGAATTTATTTATAGTCTATAATTGTCTTTCTACTTCTATCTTGACACAGGGTCTCTACTAAATCTGAAACTTGACAATTTGGCTCAAATGACTGACAGGTAAGCTCCATGGATCCATCCATATCCTTGGTCCCTACCCCACTGCTGGGTTCCTTCTTGCCCTCTTTTCCTGTGAGTTCTGTGCATCTGAACTTGATTTTTCCTGCTTTCACAACAAGCTGTCTCCCCAGTCTTGTTAAAACTTATGTAACTGATATTTACAAGCGAGATCTTTAGAATTAATTGGGATTAAATGGATTCATAATGACAGACTACCATGGTGAGATTAGTAGTTTTGTAAGAGTAGAAAGAGAGATCCCATAAGTGAGCCTGTCATCTTGCCATATGACACCCTCTGCCATGATATTGTGTGGCATAAAAGGCTCTCTTGAGAAATCTACATCCACGCCTTTTGCCTCTTGGTACTCAAAATCCTAACAACCGCAACAACATAAACAAAATTTTGATTTTTCAGTCATACATGTTCTATCAATAGCACCAATTAAGGGATATACCTTTGTCTCCCATTGTCTCTTCTATAAGTAACTTCTCCCCTTCAAGTAATGAAGCTGTGCATTAGTGCCTGTTTCTTTTAGCTTAATGGCTATTGGACAGACCCAACTTGATTCTGCCACCGTTTCTTATCACCCAAACCCCTAGAAGCTATTATCTCTTATAAATTTGACAAATCTAAGTGGTTGAATCATCCTAGCTTATATAACAATGATAACAGACCTAAATTGTAGGATGTAAGATAAAGCCCTTAGAGTTTTGGCATTTACATCAAAATAAGATGTAGAAAAATATAACATGCATTTTAAATGCAACTACAGATGTCCCTAACTTAAGAAAGTTTGACATCACAATTTTGCCTTTGTGATAGTGGAAAAGTGATACATATTCATTTGAGGCTTTTGAATTTCGATGTGGATCTTTTCCTGGACGAGCAGTATGTGGTTTGACACACTGGCACTATTCTGGACAGTGAAAGCAACTGAACTGTAGCTCCCTGTAGAACCATGATCATGAGCATTGCAAGCCAGGACTCAAAGGTGGTCTTTATGGCTAATCTGTTAGATTGAGCAGCAGGGTTGTGTTGAGTGTATTTCTTACTCAATCTTTTATTCTTGAACAAGAGAATTGGTATGTAACTTGGCTGCAAGTAGAGGAGTATTTGAACGTGTGGTTTTATGGATGCTTCTTAGACACCAAGGCTACCTCAATCACTTAGGATCACCAGAAGGACAAAGAAGACAATGTAATGTTAAAAATAAATAAAACAGTCAATGTGGTGAGGCACACTTGTAATCTAAGCAGTCTTGAATTAAGTAAAGAAGATCATGCTTCAAAGCAAGAGAAAAAGGAAGGAAGGAAGGAGGGCGAGAAAGGGGACAGAGGAGAAGAGTAAGGAGAGAGGAGGGGAGCAGAAGAGCCTCTTAGAAAGTTGGCAGATGTGGTAAGCTATTGTTCTGGTCTGAATGTTAGCATCTTCCCAAAAATTTATAAATTAAAACCTAGTTATGGAATGAATGAAGGTTAACTTCTCTAATAAGTGATACCCTGCCTTCCTTCCCAGAATCTTTGTCTTGTCTCCTTCAGCCATGTGGCGGTAGTGCTGGAAGACAAAATGCCTCCTATGGTCCTGAAATCAAGCCTTGCCTGCTCACATTACATCAGCCAGCACACTGATCTGTCTTCAGTCTATGATCTGTAGGAGACAGATTTTTCTGCTGCTTACAAGCCTTCCAAATTATGGTACTTTGTTTGAGCAGCCCGAACTAAGATGATCACCTTGGAGGAGAAAGCAAGCATTAAGCTATGCCACGATTCTCTATCCCACTTCCCTGGTGTCACCGGGGAATGATACTCTATTGTATAACACTTTAAGTTGCACCTTCAAAAGGAACGGTTAAAAAGCCACTTATGAGAGAAAGAAAAATATGTATTATCCAAAATACATTTAAAGCTTAGAGGGTACAACACCCTCCCTCCCCCAACACACACACATACCTCCTAGTAAAACAAACCTAAAAGCCTCCTACTTTAAGGTAGTGTTTTACATAATAAATCCTGAACTGCACCATTAAGGTTCTGTATGCTAAATAATTCCATGCTTTCACTTATCGCAATCAGAGGTGGATCCCGATTCTATTTCCCTAACAGTAGGAGGGAAGCAATAGAAACATCAGCAATGTTCTTTATCACTTACAAGATGAACCATCATTGTTCCTGGGTCTCACATCACTTTCAATTTTATATGTAGCAAGAATCTCAAATTAGTTTAAATCTAAGCCAAGTGAACAAGCTCTTGATCTTTATTCCCCTTTTAAAGAAAGGAAGCCTGAAGACAGCCTCACCACCTGTGCTATACATTGTTTAAAAGACTTTGATTATACCAACGGTGTTTGATTTTCTTCTTCGCGTGCTCTCTGTCATTTTAAACAGAGGGTGTACGAATTAATAATAACAATAAGAAAGGTGCACACATAATCGCGTAGTTTCACTGGGGTAGAGTAGAAAATGGTGTGTTGTTTCTACCAGCATCAAAAATTAAAATTCAAATGCACCCGATTAGATATGCAACTTCTGCTCATGAGAACCTCCCTATCTCTGGAGCACTGCAAATGTGGCTGCCATTAGAGGATGTCAGCACGCTCAGACCCGATTAAGGGAAGGCTGCGATGGTGGGTAATTACAGGAATTAAAAAAAAACATTGTTGACAAAAATCTTGATAAATACAAAAATGGGGGAAATTGCAGCTTCCATGTGCATGGTCTGGAATCCCCACGGTAGCTATTCTTGCACAGAGACAGCTCTCCTCGCCATATTTAGGAGTTTTACGAGTCCCAGAATACCCTTTGAAACTGAATGTTAGTCCCAGGAAGTGGTTATTACTTCAGCTCTTAAAAACTAAATGTTTAGTTAATATAAAAGATAACATGTGGCATACATGTGCCTGTGCCTGTGTGTGTGTGTCTGTGTGTGTGTGCGCACGTGTGTGCGTGTGCGTGCGTGCGTGTGTGCGTATGCGTGTGTGTGTGTGTGCACGCACACGCAAATGTGAGAGTGACGTTTCTGTTTGCATATTTGAAAAGGGCATATGATAATGTTAACTCTCCTTTTATTTTCAGAGAAACAAACAAATTCTCAGGGGTTAATTACTCATAAGTCAGGGCAAGTGTATGGGTTGTGTACAAAGAATTGAGCTCACAAGCCCACAGAATTCTGACACACATGCACTCCTAAAACTAAAAAAGCCTTGGACCTAAACTAATCTCATTCTCATTCAATGAAACTGAGATCAGGGCATGAGAAATAAGTGCAGGTTCAAAACAGGGCATGGGTTCTCTGTATTCGGCTCTCATCCACCCCTTCTCCTTACCTGAGGTGTTCTGTGCAGCAAAACAAGTATGGAATGAATCATTATCCAATTAATAAGAAAAACAGACTCATGTGCATATGGAAACGGACAATTTCCACTTCAAAAGATATTTAAAATATCTTATTAATATATGTAAATTTGATTATTTACCTAAGTTTTCAATGCAGCTATTTTCAAGCCAGAGCCCATAGCTGATGATCATCGAGTCTGTGTGGTTCACCAAGTGTCCAGATGAGACAGCTGCTCCCACTGTTGGCAGTGTTGTTGAAAGGTTAGTCAATGCCACCAGGCAAACACTCATCTGATAGATTCATGTTATCCCCAAAATAAACATGTCCTTGTGGCTATTATTGTTATTTCAAGGTTAGTTTAATCCTAATTTTTAAAGTTGAAGGAGTCTTTTCAAAAGTCATGATTTGTATTTATTCGACTATAAAATAGGACACTAGACATAACATCAAGAAATAAATTGTTCATTGTGAATGTGAATAAAATCAGCTTCAAAGTAACCAAAAACCTAAACATAAGACCCAATTCATTGGATCAGATAAAGGAAACAGTAAGGATACCCTGGAATTTATAGCACAGGAAAGGAGTTTCTGGATGAGACCCCAGTAGCACAGGTTAATAAATGGGACCTCATGAAACTTAAACATCTGGAGAGCAAAGGAGGACATTATTCAAGTGAAGAGGCAGCCTACAGAGTGGGAAAAACATCATTACCAGTTATTTATGTGACAGAGGTTTAATGTCTAGAATAAGCAAAGAATTAAAAGCAAAATAAAACAGAACAAATACAAAAACAAAACAACACCAAAAATAATGTCATGAAAAGAACACCTCAATTAAAAAATGAATCAAGAAAAGGAACAGCATTGATACATATTTATCAATATAGATCAGCAATTTCTGTTTTATAAATGTGTATATACATATGTATTTATATATGTGTGTCTATACATATGTATATATTGTATACCTGTTTGTATGTATGTATGTATATCAGCATTTCCTGTTATACATATGTGTATACATATGTATATGTATATATTTGTGTGTACATGTATACAGATATGTTTATATATACATGTTTGTGTGTATCCATTTGTATATATTTGTGTATATGTATGTATTTATGTATACATGTGTATACATAAATATGTATGTATACATTATATATACAGGTATGTGTATACACGTATGTATATGTATATATTCACACACATGTATGTATGTGTGTTTATGTGTGTGTTTCTGTATGCGTGTGTGTATAATGTTTAGAATCCTAACTGCTAGGAAATAGGAAACCAGAACTTCTTCGAGATTTTATCTTAACACAGTCACAATGGCCCAGGTTTAAAAAAAAACAATGCTAAACTACCTATAAACAAAATACAGGAATGCTGACCTAGATGGGAAAAGAGGAACATGTACCCACTTCAGGTGGGATTGCAAAGTGGTGCAGCCATTATGAAAATCAGAGTGGAGATTCCTTACAAAACTAGTATTAACCTACCGCATAATCTTGGATCTATATCTGAAAGGATGCCATATTCTACTATAAAGATGCTTTCTCATCCATGTTTACTGCTGCTCCGTTCCCTATAACAAAGATATGGAAACAAGCTAGATACCCATGATGACTAGATAATAAAGATATGGAACATTAGTTTTTTAAAAAAATGACATTTGAGTGGAACCAGAAATATCCTTTGTGAAGTAGCCCAGATTCAGAAAATCATAAATAAAATACTTTCAGTCATATTGCTAGTTTTCAATCTTTATAAACATGTGCTTTGTTGAAATATCCATGCAGGATAAAAGAACGAATATAGAGGCATAGGAGATGTGCATCTTTCAAGGGAAGGGATATAAAATAGTTATATAAACAGGGAAATGGCAGTTGTGGATCAGGAAGGGTTAAATGAGGTGGTCCTGGAAGGTCAGGGTAGACAGAGAATATAAGAGGGATCACTAACATGAAAGGTCTTTGGAAAAGGCTATGTGGAAACATATTACTGCAGAACTTATATATTCCTGAATATCTAAACAAATGCATATGTTCTAATGTTTAAATGGAGGTACCCTATAACAAGGAGCAATACCCCTCCTAGACAAGTATGTTACCTCGTACCAGAAATGGATTATGCCTCTTTGAGATTGGGGCTATTGGCATTCTACAGGCCCTTAAATATAACAGCTGCTCTCATTATTTATATACCCTCCAGAACATGTAAGGGACTATTTGTAATGATACCACGTACTGGAGTCATACAACATAAAAATATATCAAGCTTGCATTAACCTGGATGTTTCATTCCTACTAACCAACTTTCATAGAGATGAAAGATGCTACAAGCTACAAACTACAAGCTAGAGGTGGAGAAAAGTAGCTACCACCGTTAACCAGCTCTGAAACGTATGAATAAAATCATGACTTCTTGGCAAAATATACCCACTGACACGATAGTGGTATAAATATTATAGTAGTAACCAGATGCTTTCTGACTTTTTTTTTTTTTGGATTTTTTTATTTACCACCCACCCCTTCTCGCCTCCCTCCCCTGACATTCCCCTACACTGGGGCGTCCAGCCTTGGCAAGACCAAGGGCTTCTCCTTCACTTGGTGCTCAACAAGGCCATCCTCTGTGACATAATAAGCAGCTGGAGCCATGGGTCTGTCCATGTGTACTCTTTGGATGGTGGTTTAGTCCCTGGGAGCTCTGGTTGGTTGGTATTGTTGTTCTTATAAGGTTGCAAACCCCTTCAGCTCCTTCAATTTTTACTCTAATTCCTCCAATGGAGACCCCGTTCTCAAATCAATGCTTGGCTATGAGCATTCACCTCTATAAATTTCATGCTCTGGTAGAGCCTCTCAGGACTTGGTTTAAAGACAGGCTAGTCCAGACCTGTCTGGATAGGTCATAGGCCATAGGGGAGAGTATAGTACTACTGCTCTGCCAAATGGACTTAAAATTTAAAAGACTTCTTTCTGTTGTTGTGATAAAACATTGATAAAAAGTATACTGTGGGGGAAACATGGCTTATTTCAGCTTACAGGTTTATTACAGAAAATAGTTTATTACAGATCTTCAGTTCATCATCGAGGGAAGCCAAGGTGGGACTTAAGGTTGAAACCTGGAAGTAGGAATTGAAGAAGAGACCACAGAGGAATATTACTTACTTGTTTTCTCTTCATGTTTTTGTTACACTTGCTTTCTTACACAAACAAAGGACACCTTACCCAGGGATGGCACCACATACAGTGGATCCATTTCTATCAATTAGTAATTAATAAAATTACCCACAGATGTAGTTATAGGACAATATGATGTAGAAAGTTCCTCAATTTAGATTCCTTATTTCCCTGATACCTCTTATTTATTTAAAGTTGATAAAATGTACCCAGCACAATAACTAATGACTTACTGTGCAATTGTAGATTAAGATAGCTCTTAATCATTAGCCAAACACTCAATTCTTGTAGTAGATGGCCATTGACCCAGAACCCACAACTGGTTATTATGCAGAAATGGGAAACTTCTGAGTGTTTTGCCCTAAGTTGGACATCTACATTATTTTAAACAACAGGGATCCCTGTAGAAGGGCTAGGCATTTAAGAGTGGTGGTGGAAGTCTCCAAAAAAACCCCACAAAAAACAGTGTTTTCCAGAAACAACAGTGTAGGCAGACATATAAATTCACAGTGGCAGCGTGCACAAAAGCATTCAAATTCAAACCTGGAAAAATCCCAGATGGAGAGATAAACATGAAATACCAACACTAGGTAAAGAGGTATTGGTAACCAGTAGCTGCTAGGAACAGAGTCAGTTTCTTTCCAGTGTGTAACATCTTAAGGATGAGTTGACCGTGCTCCCCGATAGCCTCATGCCCAAGAATATTGGGGCAGCACAAATGGAAGTGGATAATATTAAAAGAAAAATAAGAACACAAAATTGGGTCTAAAGGGATTATGAAATTTAGGAACTGTTGAAAGGAGAATTAGATTGAAATTCCTAAAGAATTAAAATATTATCTTTAAAAATAACGTTTAAAACACTAGTATTCTTTTTTTTAAATATGTGGCTACAGAAATTTGAATTCAACTCTTTGTTGTTGAGCACAACCATTCTTACCCACTAGGCCATCTCTCCAGACCCTAGGGATCACTCTTTAAAACTTACACAAGAGCCGGGGGAAAGAAGGCTCAGTGGTCATGAGTACTTGCTTTTCTTATAGAGAACATGGATTTGGTTCCCAGCACCCACATGGCAGCTTACAACCATGCATAAGTCCAGTACCAGGGGATCAAATGCCTTCTTCTGACCTCCATTGGCACCAGGCATACACACAGTAAACACACTTAAAAACATGAAGGCAAAACATTCATATACATAAAATGGAAACAAATAGATCTTTGTAAACAATTGACATAAGACTTGGACACACCTATCATGTGTAGACAACCTGAGACTTAAATGCCAAAAGATACAGAAAACATGAGAATATAATTAAAGTGATGGATTATTTTTCATTAGTAAGTGGCATGTTAGTTCAGACTATCCACTAATAAGTCTTCAGAGCAGTTACATGAACAATGATGTACATCTTGTATTTAAAGTATAAAATGTCATCTGGAGCGGGGGTACCCGGCAGGCTCACACCAAGGTGTCCCCCTGAGAAATCACACCATGCAAAAAATCTGGTATAAAGGCAGTTTATTGGGGATAAGGGAGTGGAGTGAGTGATGAGCTTATAAAAGTATAAAGAGAAGGGGGATATGTTCTATGGAGATGTAGTCAGGTAAGGGGGAAGGGGGTGCCTTGCCAGCCCATACTGAGGCATCCCCTCCCCCTGAGGGACCAGCCACATGATAGTATAGTATAGTATAGATTTTATTTAGGGCATGGGGGGTGTAAGTAGTGTAGAAGAGGCAAAGAAAGACAGAGAGAGAGAAGGAGAGAGAGAGAGAGAGAGAGAGAGAGAGAGAGAGAGAGAGAGAGAGAGAGAGAAGAGGAGAGGAGAGGAGAGGAGAGGAGAGGAGAAGAGAAGAGAAGAGAAGAGAAGAGAAGAGAAGAGAAGAGAAGAGAAGAGAAGAGAAGAGAAGAGAAGAGAAGAGAAGAGAAGAGAAGAGAAGAGAGGAGGAGTCCAGGCTGGCCATGAGCACATGGAGAAAGGGAGGGAATGGGGAGAGAGTGGGAGCAAGAAGGGGAGAGCAAGGACAGGAGAGGAGCAAGAGCACCCGTGTTCTTAAACAGAAAAACATCGAATGAGCTTGTTACAGAATTTGAGCTGGCAATTTTTCGTTTGTCAACCTGATCAGACCTAGAGTCAGATGTTGAGTTCTGTGCACTAACTGATCTTCAGAAGGATCCCGCCCAGGCTGCTTTCCCCCGGCTCTGTGGTAGAATTAACACATGTGGGCATCGCATGAAGCTGAGAAGCAAGAGTGGTTCCCTAGGCCATAGTTCTAACAGGCGTTTGTTCTCCTAAAAGGCAGCTCCATGTTTTCTACGGATTCTTTCTTCTCCATTCATATTTAATAGTAGTAATAATTTCCCTAGACACCTAGTCCCCATGTCTTCCTCCTCCTCCTCCCTTTTTTCCTCCTTCCCCTCTTCCTCTTTTCCTGTTATTCCCCACCACCACCTATACATGGTCACCAGGACACACTTTCAATACACCATTCACTCTCTGATAGGACCCTGAGTGAGGCCATTATTAATTGGAAAATTGGCTCATATACAAGAAAGGAGACAACATTTAATTGGAATGAGCATTTTTCATGTTCAAGGGACTAAAAAGTCATTATTTCCACTGAGGAATGATTGGAATCTAGGAGTTCCAGAAAGGCTTTGCTTTGGGGGGGTGGGGGGTTATGACTCCTCCCTCGGTTCCTCTGTCTAATGTCATATAAGGTCTATATCCAATAACTATTCATTTAATTCAATACAACATTGCAAGAAGGGGAATTAGCATATTGTTTTCTGGTTTTGAATAGAAACATTTCTTCCGTGCCTGTGCCAATAGATTTGGGAGTACCTTCAGTGTGGCTTCCATCACAATGTTTTACTAACCATGCTGTGTTGTAGTGTTTTGCTGCCACCTTATGAGAGCCGATGCTCTTCTGTTGTCCATCCTCTTGGTTCTCAGCGTGAGGAGGAAAGATAGGTTCTGCAATGGTTTGACAAATAAAATATGGCAGACATAGCAATGAGTTAGCCTGGGTTTAACCCTTTGCTCATCGGGCAGTCTCCATTTCTTCTCAATTATAGCACTGAAACTATGCTAAGGCATGGCAAGGCACTTAAGCCACAGGGGTCCCTAGAGTAGGAGAGTCCAAGTTCCCATGTTTTGTGTGTGGACATGAAATCAAAACCCAGAAATGCACCAAGCCCCGTGAGGAAGTCAACACTTGGGATATAGGTTCTGCTACAGCAAGCACCAGACTCTTGGCTGGAGAAGCAGAGGAAAGCCAGCCAGCTAAGGGCTTGCTGGATTGCTGGTGCGTGAAATCATGAGTGATGCTCAGTTGAGGTCACTGTGTGCCCATTTTATGTGGCAATACACTAATTTGTGCCTGTGTTCGAGCATGCTGAAGTTGTTTTCTGAAAGAGGGAAATTTTCAACAGAAATCCTGAAATGATATGCAAATAAATGGGTATTGAGAAAATCAGCTATCTCGTGTATTTAATGCTACATTCCAGATGGGGTAGCACACATGAAACAATCCTAGAACTCATAGGATGAGCAGAAAAATCATATTTTCAAAGGCAGTTTTGGCTACATAGCAAGATCCTAAATAAATGAACAAACAAGTAAATTCTCTATATATATTCTTTTGGAATGGAGAAAAAACAAGATCCAGAACATAGTCTTCTTCCTCATACCGATAATACATAAGAAAGACTAATTCAAGTAATGATACAATACTGGAGGGGTACATAATATAAAAGTATACATATAATCATCAGACACTATCTTGAACATTGCACAGAAGTTGGCAATACACCAAAATTTCAAATTTTATTTATGATCAAATATCACATGAAAAACAAAAGTAACCAATAGTAAACTGAGAATATATCTTATGAAAAGGGGGGATAAATTGTAATCCATGACCCTGAAAAGTATAGCTAAAAGAGGCGATTTAAAAATTACAAGTTGGAAAATAAGGAGGAAGAGTAAAATAGGTGCATACGCCTTACTAGGAGAAATTTCAAGCAAACCAAAACCAAACATGACTTTTATAAGTATTTACTTATTTTTACTTTGTGTTTGTCTACATGTATGTACATCCACCATGTATGTGTCTGGGCCCATGGAAACAGGAAGAGGACTTGGATCCCCCAGTACTCGACTTAGAGTTGTCTGTGGTTCCCTGTGTGGGTGTTGGGACCCAAAATTGGGTCCTCTGCAAGAGCAGCAAGGGCTCTTAAGCGCTGAGCCTTGTCTCCAGCTAACGATATTGTTTTACTCCTAGGAGATTAGCTCATAGAAAAAAGAAATAGAAAGGAAATTCTGATAGAAGGCAATCAAGCAAGAAAACCATCTCAAATGTTGGGAGTAGAAGTGCCGGGTCAGGCTGCAGGGGGAGAGATAAAAGCAAGTGATCTGTTTATAGTGCCTCCTGAGCTCCACTGTGTTCCTGCTCCCTGTCTTCCTTCTAGTGCGACCTGAGCCCAGCTGTGTTCCAATATTCTGATCTGTTTCTAGTGTTCCTGAGCCAGGCTGTGCCCTCTGCTCCTGGCTTTTGTGACATCCCTTTGACTCCTCACTCTTCTGCATTTTGGGTCATGAAGTCTAAGTCTGTCACTTGAAAGGGCTCAACTGAAGTATAAGGAATAGAAGAATGAAAGTGTTCAAAGTGTGTGATTTTTATGCTTGATTTATTCTGTGTTGTCCATGTGGATCTGTAACTTCATTCTCCTGCTTCAGCCCTCCCAAGTGCAGAGAATATAGGTGTGCCTCACCAGACCGGGCTTTATATTTATAAGCACGTTTAACGTTTGTGGTCAAACTTAACCGTATCCCGAACATCCTGATAGAAAGCAAGGGAAAAAACTAGAACATGTCCAGCACAATATCTAGTGAACACTATTAAATTGTTATTCTGAATCTTTGTGGGCTACTGGGTCCATTTTGAAGTCTTGTAAGTGGAGAGAGTTTGCATACAATCAAACGCCAGGCAGCGAAACGCCAACCACAGCAATATTTCAAGAGGCCCTGTCAGTGGGCCTGAACTTGTTATATGAACTTCAGAAAGGATGGATATAAAGGGAAAAACTCTATGCCAATGGTTCTCAACCTTCTTGATGCCGTGACCCCTTACTACAGTTCCTTATGTTGTGGTGACCCCCAACCATAACATTTTTCTCATTACTACTTCATCAATTTAGCTACTGTAGGAATTACGATTCATAATGCAAATATCTAATGTGCAGGATATCTGATATGCAATGCCAACGGGGTCATGACCCATAGGTTTCAGACAACTGCTTCAAGCAGAAGTTTGCTCCCATTACGGAAAGAAAGAACAGATGAACTACAAATCACTTTCTGAGGACACCATCCCAGCAGGCTTCAGCAAGCAAGGTTAGAAATCTACCTCATGGTACTACCTTAGCATAAACCCAAGCTTCACAGAGGTGACTCTAAGGAGATGGCTTCTGCTCTAGACTGCTGTGTGCACCCGCTGCATTCTCTGATAACTGATTCTTCAGCCTGTGCTAAGGATTGACTTTGCAAATGAATCTCATACAGGGTGTGTGTGGCTACCAGCAGGAAATATTTCATGTCTGCCTGCTTTCAGATTCATGCTTGATTTGTATGAAGGTGGTAATATGTTTTGGGGATGGTGTGTCTGAGGTAGAGGTGAAATACTATGTAAAAGAATAATAAAGACTTGATCTCACCCTGCGCAACTCTGTCTAGTCCCCAAGTGTGTGATGAGTGCTTTTGTTTTGAACACTTTTCTGTTTTCTCCTTGTTGGGATGTGTATTTTCATTATTGAACAAAGTGCTAAACACACGTGGTGTTTCTTTTTTCCCTATTATTTGCAAAATTTTATTTTGCTTTTACTATAATTAGGGGTATAATTTTTGACTTGCTTCTCTTTCATTTTATGGGTCATCAAACTAAACAATTTTGTCAATTTCGCAAAGTTCCTTTCATTTAGATTCACAGCACTTAACAGTGTAACATATCCCTCCTATCTGCTTATCTTTAATTATTGTGTCTTTGATTTCCCGGATAACTCTTAGACACTTCTGCTTCCTTTGTCTAAGTAGACCTGGAAATTCACTTGGCTTGCTACCAGCTATGGCAACTTCATTGTGTTTATATTCTGGACAATAGTTTCTTCTTTCTTCTGTGACACATGGATATCATGTTTTTTTTTCCTTGTAAATTTTCTTCAGAGAAAGGTATCTCCTTGTTTGTCAAAAAGTTGTCCAGAGTGATCAATAATATTTTGAAATTATATAATCACCTGTGGATTCATTCTTACTCCCACAATGACATAGCAAATTGGTGAGAAAATAAAAGGGTTAAAATATATTTTCTAAAATAAGTGGAAAATGATTTAAGAGAGAGGGAGAGAGGGAGAGGAGGAGAAGGGGAGAGGGGAAGAGGGGGAGAGGGGGAGAGGGAGAGAGAGAGAGAGAGAGAGAGAGAGAGAGAGAGAGAGAGAGAGAGAGAGATTGCTGAGGCAACAAATCTAGTATCTTCTTTAAGCTAAGCAAGCCGTCAGCCTCTGAGCTAGGTTCTTTTCAGTACTCAAGTTGACTTTATAGGTTTTGTACTGCCCTGATAATTTCTTGACCTCTGTAAAATATTTGTATTCACTTTGAAACCTATAAGGGGTTTTGATCCTGGTGTTTTATGGCCTTAAACTTCGTAATAAATAAACCACGCATTCTTGTGTGGTGCTGATCATAAGCAGGGAATTCAATCTAGAAACAAATGTACTGTCAGAATTGGAGCTCCTTCCAAAGAAATCCCTATCTTGTTCAGTTCATCCTCCATGGGTGCGGTATTCTGTTACTCGTAGAATAGTACTGTAAATATTACCTTTGCCATGGAAGGTATTTAGCATTCTCTTGTACTCAGAACATTTCCTCTCAGTGTTTCTTGTTCGTTTATTTTTAAGTTCTCTTCTCTCTCTCTTTTTCTCTCTCTCTCCCCCATCTCTCTCCCTCCCTCTCTCCCCTCCCCCTCTTCTCCCTCTCCCTCTCCCTCCTCTCCTTCTTTTTCTCTCCTCTATCTGTCTCCTCTCTCTTACCTTTGTCAGCTTGGGTGTTTTCTTCAGAAATTTGGCTATTTGTTCATGCTAGAAAGCAAGGACTGGAGTTGGGACTGAAGGGGTTACTCTAACGGTAATTTCATAGAGGCAATTGGCTGAGTTATTTTTTGTTTGCAGGACAATACAGTGTTCTGCAGAGCTTTCCCTTGGAGACGTCAGAGTTCTTTCTTGTAGAACAAGACACCAGTGTGTCTATCACTGGATGGAGGAAGATCACCAATCTGATACGCACCACATGGTGTCCATGCCATCTACCTTTCTAGCCCATGCTCCACCCTCTTCTGTCCTCCAGGGTGCTGCTGTCCAGATGTTCTTAAAATGGATTTCTCCACGTGACAACCTTTCATCTCCCAGGAAGTTGTTTGCCTCACTGTATGGGGAATGCCTTCTGGTGTCAGGCTGCTTGGTTACTGCCTTTTCAGTCAGCCCCCAGAGCTTCACGTGATGCTTCCAATAATCAAGTTCTGAATGTTCAAACATAAATTGCCTTCTTCTCATTACTAGAACCTTCTGTGGGCATTCAGCTGTCTCTGTTATTCTCATTTCTCCTGCAGCTTTCTACTCCATTATGGAGTAGCAAGTCAGGTATACCGTGGTGACGATTGTAGAGCTGAGAACACATCCCGCCATCTTTAGTTTGGGGTGGATGGATGGGTTATGAGGGCCAGCTGTAACTAGAGGCTCTGAGCATATATGAGGCAGCAAGAATCTGAGTCTTATAAATCAAAGGTTCATGACATACATGGGCACATGTAAGTCAGAATGAAGAGTATAAACCAAGAAAATATGGATCCTATTTTTACACACACACACACAAACACACACACACACACACATCAAATGTTGTGCATCTAGTTTAATGAAACACTACTGGACATAAAGGGACATTTACATCCAGATACGGTCCTAGTGAGTTATTTTAGGACCTTCCTTTCATCAACACATTGATCATCTAGACCCCCCAACAAGTCAATAGAAAACCAGAAATAAATTGTATTATACATAAAAGAAATCTAATAAATAACTGCATAACATCCTTTTAGGATTGTATTATTATCTTATGTGTGCAGGTGTTTTGTCCGCTTGTATATATGTGAACCACATGGAATCCTGATGGCCATGGAAGGGATCAAATCCTCAGAGTTACACAGTTGTGAGGCACCATGTGGGATCTGAGAATCCAACCTGAGTCCCCTGGAAGAGCAGCTAGTACTCCTAAATGATGAGCCATCTCTCTCATCCTATCTACATAATGCACCCCTCAAATACTACAAATGGACATTATATTAAGCATCCCTTGCAACTTTCTACAAAAACGTGTGTCTATGTCATAAGTCAAGTGTTGGTAAGTACACAGTTGTTGAGATAATTTCCAGTATCTTAGTAGAGAAATCAATAACGAAAAAAAGACTATAGAAACTATGCAAATAAGTGGAAACTAAACAATAGAGTTATAAATATCCAATGTAATGCTGGTATGATGACACATGCCTTTATTCCCTTCACTTCATGAGTCTATACGAGGTGACTACCAGCCTGGTCTACTCTGAGCTTCATACCAGTCAGGGCTAGTAATATCCTATCCTTAAAACTATAAATAAGAACAACAATGCCTACCAACCAGAGCTCCCAGGGACTAAACCACTACCCACAGACTACACATGGACAGACCCGTGGCTTCAAATGCATATGTAGCAGAGGATGGCCTTGTTGGGCACCAATGGAAGGAGAAGCCTTTGGTCCTGCCAAGGTTGGACCCTAGTGTAAGGAAATGTCTGGGGGGGGGGCTGTAAGGGAGGGGAACCATTATAGAAGGGGAAGGGGAGGGGTAAGGGGGCTTATGGACAGGAAACCAGGAAAGGGAATAACATTTAAAATGTAAATAAAGAAATATCCAATAAAAATTAAAAAAACTGTAAATAATTATATGAAAATTAAATGTTCATTGTGTTATCGAAGAACCCAGGATAGAAGCATATGGAAGAATACTACAGTCAATTATAATGGAACTACAAATTATCAGAAAGTTTATGTGCAATAAAGCAGTTCTCAGATATGAGTACATATTTATCTGCTTATTTACCACCATCTATCATCTATCTATATAACATCTACACACACACACACATGCACACACATATGTACATATATACAATATATATACATATATGTACAGATATATATGTACACACACATAGAAGTCACAAATAATCTACATATATTGACTTACATAAAGTTAAACTTAAAGCTAGAATTAATTCGATGAAGACAAAAAGAAAATATGCACAGAATCAACCCAATAAAATGCTCCTCAGAATTCACAATCTTTAGCCATGCTAAATACAAGAAAGGAAATGAGACGGAGAAGCTGGTTCTGTGGTTAAGATTGGATATTCAATGGGAAACCTGTATTCTGTCTCCATGACCAATTGGTTTAAATGTGCCAGTAACTCATTTCCAAGGCACCTAACATACCTTCTAGCCTATGCAAGCATCTACACTCATGTACTCAGAGTTATACATACACACACACATATACTCCCACACACTTGCATGCACGCGCGCGCACACAGACACACAGACACACAGACACACACACACACACACACACACACACACACACACAAATTAAAGTAAACTTTAAAAGGAGACCAAAGGCCCAAATCAATAAAAATAGAGATGAAATACCTATACTAACGGAATTCAATGTTTCAGTGCAGAATAGTTAAAGGTTTATATTGTAATAAATTTAAAATCCTGTGTAAAGTTCTAGAAATACAATACCAAAAATTTGAAGGACCTAGAAGGCTTATATTGAAAGATCACAAATAAGGTTACTATATTTGTAATAAACTGAACATACTCATTGCCAAATTTTATAAAACATTCTATAATCTAGAAAGAGATGAAAGTTACCCATTTGGACATAGCAATTGGAACAACAGTGTGTACAATTATAGAATCCCAGTGAGCGTGGACTGAAAAATCCTCATGATGCAGAAATACCAAGCCAAATCCTAAACAGATTAAAAACCACATGTCCCAAACATAAATTACATAATCAGATGAATAGGCAGAAAAGACCTTTGATGAATCCCAGCAACTCTTCATGATAAATGTACTTATAAAAGTAGAAAGATAATGATCATAAATCAAAATAATAAAGCCCATATCCAGCATACTTATTGACAGCTTTATAGGAAATGAAGAAAACTTGAAGGCGTTTCCTTTAAAATTAGGAACATGGAAAGGTGTACGTACTCTCAGCTCTAAGTTAATATAGAACTTTAACTTAATATAGCACCTTTTCTATATACCGATAATGAACATGATGATAAAAAAATCAGGAAGTCAACTTCATTCACCAAAGATTAGAATAATCTAGAAACATCTAAGTGAAAAAATGCAATTACAATGAAAACTTTAAAGAGGAAAGAAATTGATGAAAGCACAATGAAATAGAAAGAACTCCCCAGATCTTCAGTTAGCCACATTAATGCTTTGAAAAAAAATTATATTACTAAAAGTAATCTATATATTCAATACAATTTATCCGGCATCCCTATGACTTTGGAAGATAAAAGATATCTCAAGTTTTACATGAAAACACAAAGATCATGAATAGCCAATGCCCCTGATTACCAACAAATCTGTGGATCTCACACACCAGATTTTAAGCCATACCACAAAGTATGCAGCAAACCCAGCATGAGAATAATTCAGAAGCTCATGTATAGATCCATGAAATGAATCCATACGGCCATGGCCTACTAAGTTTGCACATAACTATAAAAACATATCGTGAGGGAAAAGAACAGCAGGTGCTGAGAAAAACATGTTAAGCCACGTGGAGGGATGTCTCTAGATTCCTATCAATAGCAGTATGTAAAAATAAATTCAAGATGAATCAAAGACCTTGGTATAAGATCTGAAACCTCAAAACTGATGGGAGAAATATAAAATATTCTTGAAAATGTAGATGGGGATGAGAACTTTCTGGAAAGGTTGTCTACAGATCCAGAAGTTATTTTAGGATCTGATAAACAGGGTTTCACAAAACACAAACACTTCCTAAGCAAAGGATACAGTTAATAGAAGGAACCAACAGCGTGAAGACTGGGAGGTAAAAATTCCAGCTGTGTGTCTAATGAGTTTATATACGGAATACATAGAGAACTCAAAAATTAAACACAAAAACTCCTCCAAATAATTCAGTAATGGATAATCCAATAAAAAATAGTCATTTTACAAAAGACAAAGTGCAGATGCCCAGTAGATTTGGGGAAAAATGCAGCATGTTCAATATCCTTGTCAATCTAGAAAATGTAAGGCAAAACAGTGTGGCAGTATCACATCCATGCTACAATTGCTATTGTTAAAAAAATGAAGCTGTTTGGTTGGGGGTTTAATCCCTGGGAGCTCTGGGAGGTCCGGTTAGTTAATATTGTTGTTCTTCCTATGGGTTTGCAATCCCCTTCAGCTCCTTCAGTCCTTCCCCTAACTCTTCCATTGGGGGTCCCTGTGCTCAGTCGGATGTGCACGGCTCCAGTTACATATGTAGCAGAGAATGGCTTTCCTGGCATCAATGGGAGGGGGAGGTCTTGTGGAGGCTCGATACCCCAGTGTAAGGGGATGCTGGAGCAGTGAGGCAGGAATGGGAGGGTGAGTGGGGAGCACCTAATTAGAGGCAAATGGGAGGAGGGATGGGATGAGGGGTTTGTAGAGGGGAAACCGGTAAGGGGGCAATATTTGAAATGTAAATAAATAAAATAAGCATTAAAAAATATAGAGCTGTGGAGGGAAAGAACCTATATACAATGTGGGGTTATGCAAAGTAGAGAAGACTCAGTCTAGAGATTCTTCCAAAAATCTAGAAAGTATCACTAATGTGTGATCCAACTTCATCACCCTTAGGAATATATCCAATGAGACCTAAGTCAGGAGAACAGAGAGACCCCAGCTTACCCAGGTCTCCTGCTGCACTGCTCACAGTAGTTAAGCTATACAACTAACCTAGCCATCAATTAACAGATTGTGAATAAAGTATATATATATATGTATATATATATATATAATGAAGTTTTATATTAGAAGGAGATATCATCATATCTGAAAGATTGAAAGATAAGTCAGGCAGAAATAATATGTATTTTATCTTACAGACATGAAGAGTGGAAGAAGGAAAGGAGACTATGAGGAACTAGAAAGGGGTTACCTGGTTGCTATGGAGACTGGGGAACAAGACTGGATCCTGCTAACACACTCAAAGTGCTTGATGCACTTGGCAAAAATTCATGAAATCCATCACTTTATAGAGTGAGAACACACTAATACAATGCTATATGAATTATAGTCAGAAGTACTCTGAGTTTAAAAGGTGACTTTTTGTTATAAAGTTAATACTCTACAGTTTGATAAATAAGGTCTCTTATCCTAAACTTTTTATTTGAGAAACCTATTTATGTCTAACTATTCATTCTATATTAATTGTAAATTTTAGAACTATCTAATAATCAAACATATAAAAAAATGCTTAAGACTTCATGAAGCAATATGGATCATTTTTTATTCTAGTAGGAAATAAAATATTAATATACACATATGTTCTTTGGAAATCTACTGGTTTTGGAATTAAAGCAATGTTTATTTTATGATAGTTTCAGTTAAACTAGCACCTGTATGCTCATTCAAAGGGCTTAGTCCTCATTATGAATTAGTGGTTCAATGTGTCTCGGTTAGAGATCTTGTCCTGTCCTATTTAATTCACAACTCAAAAGAACCTAAGGCAGACTCTGGAACTTCACTGTGTACTTTTTCCAGGTCTGAGAAGTTGAAAGCAATAGCCTAGGACACCGTGAAGAGCTTCACGGAAGCCTTTTGTTCCAAACCCTTTCCACACTTGCAGCTACAGTGAATTCCCATGCCCGAAGCACAAATCTTCCGTGAAGACTGCCCACCTGCTTCCGCCGGCGGTGGCAGTGTGAACAGCAGCCGTGTCAAGTGCCAGGCAGCTGTGCCTGGAGTCAGCTTCCTTCTACCCTATAGACCCGTAGACGTGTCGAGTAACATCAGAGGAAAGTGAGTCAGGATACTTAGAATTCACTGTAGCAAAGAGAATCACAACAACAAAAGCACTCTCGCTGATGAAATTGGAATTTTTTTTAATTAACACTTCTAATTAGAATTTAACATCTCACTAGCTTCGTATGGGATTTTTCGCTTCCTTAACTTCACGGAAACCTATCCGTTGGCTCTAAATAGGCAGTCACATACCATGCACCACTCAAGGGTTTCAATTAATCCCCAGTCCTCTAACTTTAGTTGTGAACTTGTCTTTTTGCTCTTGTGCCTTTTCCCCATATAGAACGTTCTGAATTAAGGCCCCTCAACAGGTTAGGGGGGGCTTCCTCACCACCACCTACTCCCTTGACTCCCCCCCGCCCACATCTGTAGGGAAGCATTTCACAAACGTGGCCCTTAGTTTGTAGTGGCAATGAATGTTGCTTAATCTCCTCTGTTCGTCCTGAGGGTTGAGCGTTCTCTGTGACTCTGACAAGAGTTCTGTCCGAGTTGTATTGGAATCAGTGTCTAATGCACAAGTCTGGATCGTACAGCGCTTAATCCATGTGATTGATCAGAAACACAAGTAGCAGATACTCGCGGCTCAAAAGTCATGTCCGGTGTGCTTTACTTTACTGGCGTTAATAAAATATAAAACTATTTCATGTGTGGCAAGCATATGTCACTACATACACCTTCAGCGAATATCATTGTTTTCTCCTGAAGACGCGTCTTAGGAATCCTTCTGGGTACCAGCAAACAGCCAGCTGCTCATTTCCAAGTATGCTTACGCCTGGATCAAAAACCTGCCTCAACTTAGCAGTTGCAGAATTCCACAAGACTAAAATTACTAGGGCAACACAAATACACCGCCGAAGCTATCTGGTCTATCTGTCAATGCTTTCTGATATTTTTGCTTCGGATTTTTGAGATATAGTCTTACTATATATACAAGGCAGATGTCAGACCCTATTCTCTACTTCTCCGGAAAGTACACAGCATTATTCCTGCCATTAAATCATTAAGTTTTGGAACATTTCCTGTTAACACATGTAAATTTAATGCTTGAATTAAACATCTCTATATTCTATCTGAACTATTAGAGAAACCTGACAAAGCTAAGAGCTATCTAGTAGGAAATATTTCCTTTTCTAATTCTCTCGGGGTTAACAAACCCGGGTGAACTGTGGTGTTATTATCTTAATCTAGAATAAAAGTCCCCAGACAAACCTGTAAAAACGTGTGTATAAAGTGTGTACCCCTGAACTCGTGGAAACCCAAGAACTGGTTTAGAATCAAAAGATCATTTTTAGGAAAATTCCATCTCCTGATAAAAATACTTAACATTTGTCCAGCTGTTATCATCTCCCCTAGAAAAATATTTGTCTGTTACTCTAAAGAGTTGGTTAAACCCCTGCAAACTCGCCGTCATTTCCCCAGCAGGCTGTTAAGCAAAAGAACCAAGACCTCCCTGTAGCAAAATTTGAAGATGTAATTCTTTGGTGTCAGGCTACCTCTCAAAAAGGGAAAGGAGAGGAAACACAGCCTACCACCCCGATGGCTGTCCCCCGCCCCTTAGTTACTCAGGATTGCTCTACCTTGGCCACACCACCCTCTTCACATGACTTGCCTGTGAAGGTGGCAAGTGCCTTAGCAATAGATAAGGCTTAATGGGGATGTCACCGCCCTGCCACTGCTGAGCTGCTCTGAAAGCATGGGAGATTTTTAACATAATAATTATAGCATAATCATTTAAACATAATAATTATAACATCTTTTGTGTAAGGTCTTTCTTCCATGGAGGCTTGCCAGCATTCATCACCATCAAAAGTATTTATTTAGCACCCGAATGTGTATAGTTCTGCTGAGTGCTAGCATTTTCTTTGCTAATTTTTATAACATCTTAAATGGGTAGAGAAAAGCTGGAGGAGGAGAATTAGGGAAGGAAAGGTTAAAGAAAAGTCTTGGCTATTTTAAACCTCCTTCTAACAACTTCTGAGAAGAGAGGTGTAGAGGGACCCCAGATCCGCAGAAAATTCTTTCCTATTAGAAAACACAGAAACAAAAAGACTTACTACTTAGGAGTCTATTTTTGTTTTCCCGGAGAAGCATTAAGTAATTAACTTTTAAAAAACTTAAATATGTTTAACATTTCCTACTTACACACATATGAAAGAATGAACACTTGAACTAAACATCTCCATATCCTGACGAAACTTTTAGAAGAATCCGGCAAAGCGGAAGCTCTCCTGTTTGATGTTATTAAATGTTGTCTAATTTCTTCAGGGTTGGCAAAGCCTTGCCAATCCCAGAGACGCTTTTGCTTCTAAATGCGTTTTGTGTGAAACACTTGAATATTTTCTGTGCGTACTTACATGAAAAACACACGCAGCCAATTCAAGGCGAGTAGGTTGTGGGATTATAGAGATCTAGAATTATTTCCACGATTATTTTCACACTACAGCTTACACATATGTTGAAAAGTCTATTGTAGGATATACAGTATTTTGAAAATCCCAGAAGGACTGGAAAATAAAGTGTAGATATTTTGCAAAATACTTAACCAAATGCTTCACACAAATATAGAAGCAAACTGCACGCTTGGAGATTCCCTTTTAGACCCTCTTCACTCAGCTTTAACATATGTGTCCTACTTTTTTAAAATACCGAAAATATTTGCAAGTATGTTTATTGAAATGTTTCTAAATTCTTTGCAGTAGTCACCCCATTTCCATCCATACATAATTCCCACTCCTTTTTGTGTGCATGGCGAGTGTGGGGTGGAAAAACTTGGATAATTATATCTTTACGAGTTTGTAACATTTTAAATTTCCAAAGGAAAATTAGACCCATAATTTTTTTTCAGATGTGCAGCTGAGAAATACTTTTTTAAATCGCTAATTTCACTGCAGATTAACACATTCAACTCTGCCAAAAATCTGCCTCCTCCCATCCTTCCTCAGCTGAGCCAGCCACCCTCTCCCCTGACATACTCTGCTCTGATGTCTTATAAGAGGGAAAACAAAAATCAAAAAACAAAACAACAACAACAACAAAAATCTTTTATTCCCAGGAAGAGAAAAGATAGAAAACTGATCATTTTTTAAGCTTTCAAAATTTGGTTTTCTAAAACAGCAGAAGAAACAAAGGAAAATTAATCAATCATTTAACCGAGTAATAAACGATGATGTATTTCTATTGCATATGTTCCCATTCCTACAAATTCACTGTGTAAAACACAGGTTTTGTTCGGAGTGGTATTCTTTCCACTGTTAAATGTATCCCCCTCCGTTTCAAACCAGGTAATAAGATTCACAAAAATATACAGTTAATTTTTTAGATCTTCATCATTTGTAAAGTAACAAATGAATAGCAACAAAAAGGAAACAAAATAGACCTAAAATATAAAACAAGCTACATGTAAAAGGTTACTTTTTCATTGAAATGTAAAAAGTGGAAACTAAGTATATTTCACATTCTACCAGTGTCTAATATAAATTGTATGTTTATTGGAAAATACAGAGTTCATAATATAGTTTTGATATTAGCATGACTTCTATTGTTTTACATATAACCCTTATCAGTATCCAATTTTTTACAGAAGATATGATATATATGTATGTATATACATAAACACAGATAGATAGGTTATGTATATAAGCATATGTGTGTGGTGTGTGTGAATTTGTATGTTTATGTAGTATGATAGTGATGGTGATGGTGGTGGTGGTGGTGGTGGTGGTGGGGTGTGTGTGTGTGTGTGTGTGTGTGTGTGTGTGTGTGTGTTACTTGAGCTCTCTCCATGGCAGAGGTCTCCATTCTGTAGTAGCTCCATTGTGAAGGAGAACCTTGGCAGAGCATTGAAGCAATTGCTTTTGATGTGCGTTTCTTCCTGAGTTTTAAATAATTCTCAAGTGGCTCAAACAAATCTTCTAATTTTCCTTGAACTGTAGAATTCTTTTAGATGATAGGCTTATTGTCCTTGATGATGCTACATTAGGAATCAGGCTCCCAGAAAAATAGCATCATTGATGAATTTGTCAGAAAATGGGGTTTTTAATTATATTCTCAAAAAAAAGTACTACTGAATAAATACCTCCAGAGTTTGTACGGTCTAGAGCACATGATGTTTGACTTTATTAGCATATAAACTTTGGATCTGATAGCCAAGGACCCTGCACATATCCCTTTATAGGGCCCCTGTTGTTGGAGCTAAACTACAGACTTCTGTCTGCAAAGGTGATACTGACGAACTCCCTGCTGCTTGTGACCCTCATCTTGATCCAACATTGTAACAGAGCACTGGAGAACATTTCTTTTCTCTTTTCTTTTTTGCCTCTTGAGTCAAAAGCAAATACCTTGGTAGGATACATCCTAGAGGTTAGAATCAATTCAAAACCACTCCCCACCCCCTTTACAGCATATAAAAATGCTGTACATCAGAAGAAAGCATAAAGAATTATGTTGAAGAAAAATTCAAAGGTATGCATCTAATATGATTTGCAATAACACATATGAAACATAACTCTTTGCTTCTTGTGGCAAAAGTGTCTGTCTGAAAACCTCGCAAAGCAGCCCTGATTCACTGAAGTAACTTCAGTGAAGTAAGAAATAAGAGATCTTCTTCACGTAAGAGATTTTCACCTTTACTTCTTAAAAACTACATAATTCTCAACCACTTAAATATTTGATTTTAAAGGTATGGACATAGTTCAGTGAATAGGAGGCTTATGAATAGACAAGGCCCTGGGTCTCATTCCCAATATCATACATACCAGATGTTTTGAAACCTGCTTGTAAGATAGGTGCCTGGAAGTTAGAGGAGCAAATGACTTTGATCAGACATTGGTTCTCTATCTGATGAAAGTCATTTTTTCATCTCTTCAGGGAAAACAGTATCATTAAAAGGATGTTTTCATCACTACTGGCAATAATGTTACTTTAGAAATACCCTATAGGCCATTGAGAAAGACTCCTGCTTGAAGTTGATACAGTCTTTAAATGTTTCTTTAGGTGGTCATTCTTTCTGAAAAATGATACCTTGTAGTATCATGAATGTTCAAAGTGGATCTAGGAAATCCTGTGATCTGCTTGGATCTGAAGCCTGACACCGTGTCTACAGGTCTACACTACAGAATGTTCTCTCTCCACAGCACTTTTCTGGGTTTAGCCTGTTCCCTGCTGAAGGAAAATGTAAGGGAATGGGTGGGGCAAGATGGGAAGGAAAGGTTAATGGTCCCCCATTTTTATATAATGTAGCAATCTTGCAACTTTCTCTCATGTGCTGGGATCAGAGTCCTCAGCATGAGGGGCGAGTTCAGAACTTCAGAGTGTTTTTCCCAAGGAGTCCCATTATAAGGGTAAAATCGTCTCTGGTTTGGGGCCCAGATACAAAGCCGCTTCATGCTCTGTGACTGAGACACTCACTTCATTTCAGTTCAGTGAAAGGGACAGCAATCTGTGATGCTCTTGAAATGGATTGGCCCTGACTGCTACAGGAGCCCAGGATAGTGTGTCCCATCTGCAGAGCTCACCTGAGCCACTAATTAATGCCAGCAGCTGTGGCCACCATAAACATCTGCAGAGGCCTCCTGTCAGCACCTCCACTCCCATACTGAGTCTGGAAGTACAAGAAAAACAGTCTGTGCCCACATGTGAGGCACAGGAGTCTCTAAATTACAAAGGGAATGTGTGTGAAACTTAGCCACACCTGTACCTGCAGTCTGGAGAAGGGGCCTTTCAGCACAGACCTCTCTCCAAATTCCTTTTCTTTAATTAGGTAGTGGTCCCTGTGCCTTAGGAGTGGAAACAGGGCCCCTGTACATGGTAAAGCAGTTCTATTGCTGAGATGATTTCTACCTTCTGACACTGTCACGCGTTCCTATCCTACTTTCTGCGTGTGTTTGTTTGTTTGGTGACAGGGTCTCACTGGGCAGTGTAAGCTGGCCTGGAATATATCCGTCTTCCCTCCTCCTCCGACTTCCACAGGCTACAATTACTGGCACTTGCCGGGGATATTATCTTCATAAAGACTGACAGGTCTGGAGAAGTTTAGATCTTATAATTCATTAATAATCCATCACTGTAGCGTTCTCCATTACACGGGGAGCCTAGAAACATCCTGCGGTTGTCTCTTTTTCGTCATGCATGCATATTTGCTTAACAAAAGAATTTTCATCAAAAAAACAGAGACAGGCAAAGCCCTGCTCCTCTTGGGGGATGACCCATCTCACCTTCCTTCCTCACTCAGCAAAGCAACATGGAAGTGTGCATTCTGGCTGCCAGGGAGGAGTTTGCAGCGTGCTGATGAGTGCGCCCTGTGCCTACTTACCGACAGTTACTGTTCAAGTGCCTGCACTCTGAATCTTGCCCTTGATACATAGCTTTATCCTTTACAGAAGCATTTGACAGGAAGGTCGTAGAGAGGCCTGGAGAGGCATGTATGCTTCTGCAGAGCACAAAGTGCCTGGGCGGGTGGGATCCCGCACACTTCCCATCTACCCTGCTTAGCAACATCAGCTGGAGGTGATGGATTAGCCTTTCAGGTGGACTCACATCTGATGCCCCACTTTGAACCAACCAACTCCTGTGCTGTGGGATACAGAGTAGAAAGACGGAGCTCAGCCAGGGCTTCCTCACTAAAAGCTTTAACCATTGCCTCCCTGAAGAGATATCAGGACTGTGCTGTAGGGATGCCAAACCACACAGCTTGCTGCTGTTAGCCTTAAAGGCTCTGCCCCTGGCTTCTCTTTCTGCCTTGAAAAAGGTTGAAACTTCCAGAATGAGCAAACAGACAAAGACCCTCATGGAACTTCTGCAGAAATGATCACCCTACGATTGAATCATTTGTTTCTTCCTCGACAGTAGGATGCTCATCTCAAGTTTCATGTTGTAAAATGTAAGAAGATAGTGGACCTGAATTTGAGAAGTGGGGTGAGGGTGAGGGGTGGATTTGGTAAAATCAACTTTCCAGTGAATGGCTTTTTTTTCCTACCTAAAGTTAGGGTAAATGTCTGTGTAGAACTGAAGACTTAAGGAAAACTCGACAACTGCATGTACAGCTTACTTTTGTGAAAGCGTGCAGGGGAGCTTCTGTGTTCATTAGTTTTGCCATCCAGGATGGACTTCTTGTCTATATTTTCTATAACAAAAGACAAAGGCAATATTTTCTCTCTTCAGTAGAATCTAATTTTGTGTAAGGATATGGAGGAAGTTGGAGCCATCTGAGTAGAGGAAGCAGGCCATCAGGAGAGGGGACGGGAGGTAAAAGGAGATGGATAAAATGATTTGAAGGCATTGTATACGGGCATGAAAACATCACAAAGGCAGCCATTGCTTGTGCTTTATTGTGTGATTAGAGGACACTGGTAGAGCATTCTTTTTTTCTTTCTATTGTTTACTTTTTCCTGTCTCTTTTTACTTTCTTTGTTCCTTTCCCCCTTTCCTTTCACACCCCCCACTCTCTCTTCTCTTGTTTAATTTTAGAAACCAGAAGTATGGGGTTCATCAACTCAAGCATCCCAACACACTTTAGATCCTCAAAGGAATGAATTTTCTTTAGTTTTTCTTTGCGTGAAACCTGTTTTTTACATCTGATAATCCATCAACATTCCAGAGTTTGTCTTCTGCCTTTTCATGTCTATCTCATGCACTGGACATAAATCTCTACCCTTGGAGTAATGGCCTGCTACAACCCTGACATTGGCAAATAGACTCGGGGGTCCTGAGCCATGGTCTTAAGTCAGTTCCAAGCAATGGAGCACTTGCTCTCTGCTTTCACAACTCTGCCTTCCTTGCTGCTAAGTGACCACCCATCACCTCATCTTCTGGGTACTGAGGAGGATTTATCCTTACTCAGGCCATCTTGGTTGATCACCCTAAGCATCTTAGATGTTGCCTGCAGAGTACTGGCCTTATCTAACAATACCCTCACTAGTCTACCTGGAAACTGTCTTACAGTGTTGTATGTTCTGTGGACTGTGGCATAGAAAAATATGGCAGTGATGGGTAAATTCATGTGTTGACTTCACTAGGTCATGGTATTCAGGCATTTTGGTCAATTGATTCGGGATGTTTCTAGGGGGTGTTTTGTTTTGTTTCTGAGTGTGATGAACCCCTAAATCAGTCTTAAACATATTTCATAATGCAAGCAAATCTCATCCAATCACTTGAGGTCCTAAAGAGAAGTATCCAAATTGTAAGAAAGATGGTGCCTGTGGGTAGTGTTTGGGTTGGAACTGCAAGTTTGCACTAGGTCTACACCTTGGTCTGCTTCGGAGACTTTGTACTTGCCAGACCCCACAACCGTCTGAGCCAATTTCTCAAAATAAAGTCTCCACTCTTTAGATATGTATATACATATGTATAAGTACATGCATATACATGTATGCTGATTCACACTCAAGATATCCAACACTCTAATTGACTCACCAAGCCTTACTTTACTGTTTACTTTAAGTGAAATGGCAGTTTAAAACAGTCAGCATATTTCATTAAAATTAAGCTAGGCTTCTTTCTATGCCTCAGTTTCTCTGGCATTCCAAGGTCCTCCCATCTTCTTGACACTTGAAGTGGAATGGAGTAGTTATTAGTATCAAGGAGTTCAAAAAATTGGTGTTGGCCTTGGAAAAGTCTAATTTTTCTCCTCTTTCCAAAGATCCAAAAGGTATAAGAGTCACCAGACATGCGAAGTTGTCAAGCATGAGGATTAAATGTAGTTCATGCTTATGCTTCTAACCAAGAATATTGCCCATCAAGAACATACACAATAACCCCGGAGGCTGCAGACCATGGTGGAACATCTGACCTTAGTCTAGACATTTAATTGACTGCTGGTGGAATTAAGACTATTTCTAAGGCACTATTTTAATTCCTTACAGAAAATGGAAGTAACTGATCAAGCCACATCGGAAAGTCTTACTAATGACTTTATCTAAAGTCAATAAATAATCTGTGTTCTAATATTTGAGGCGGTAATAAAACGAACAGGCAAAGGTCTTACAGATCTGTATTTGATACCTATTCCCTTTACCACTGTGCATACGTTCATCAGTGAAAAGTTTCTCTTAAAGCAAATGCTAGGTTTTCTTTGTGTTTCAAATAGATTTTGCATTCATTATGCACCCAGTGGTATGTGTGGTATCTGTGTCTGTCTGTCTGTCTCTGTGTGTGTATATTTGTGGATGTGTCTGTCTCTGTGTGTGTCTGTTTCTGTGTGTCTGTTTGTGTGTGTCTCTGTGTGTGTTTGTCTCCGTGTATATGTGTTGTGTGTTGTGTTTGTATATGTGTCTGTCTATCTGCCTCTCTGTGTATGTGTTTATGTGTGTGTTTGGGTGTGTAATTTGGGTGTGTTTGTGTGTATGTGGTGTGTGTGTGTGTGTGTGTGTGTGTGTGACTTTTATTAATTCATAAAGTTGAATGAGTAAAAGAGAACCGGGAGGAGAAGGATCAAGGGGATGATCGAGAGGAGGAAGACAAGGAGAGAGAACAGCCGTAATAAGTGCAGGTACCCCATAAGAAGCATTATTTAGTTTAGGTGAGAGGGCTGTTACTCTTCATCACAAATCATCGAGCAATCTTAAAAACCAAACACTCCAAATAACTCAACCACTTAAAAAATACCCCTGTAGGGAATATTTCTAGTCCTGACACTTTGTGTGCACTTTGTAGAGTGTTCTGGCTGACTTATTTGGCCATATTTGGAAAGGCAGAAGATCTCAATAAGTTCCATTGATGCCATTGTCTAATGCTAATACATATCACATATATTAATATTTTACTCCCCTGCCATATGTCCTGTCCATTAGACATGCCTCATAAGGATTCTATTTCATTCTATTGGAAGAAAACAGGAACACTCACAATGACTCTAACATTCTGAACATGTTTGCTGAAGTTGTTTTGTGTAGAGATTCCTAAATTCTTCACTACTTATGCATTGCTTAAAATAATTTTGTGCATCAGTTGGTGTTTTTCCTTTTTATTATTGTTCTGTAGAACAAATGTGTTCTTAATTGAATTTACTGTTAGTTGGTTAACTTACATGCAATTTTAAAATCAAATATGATATGAACTCAAAATTGTTCTTGTGCACTGACATTTGTTCAGAATGTTCAGAGTATGAAGTAAAGGAGAAAGGGCACATCAGAGATATATGGGAATTATTGGTTAATGTGGAATCTGTCTTATTCAAACAACTATGTTTTATAAATAAATATCATGTTTTAGATTTTATTTGAAAAGAGCAAATGAAGAGGCTAGCCTCTGGAATTAGACTTTCTAAAGCATTTTAGTTGGTGGGAGAGTTCTTTTAGGAGAGAGATGGTGAAGGGAACAAGAAAAAGAGCTTTAAACTTGACCAAGACCATGGACAGGACACTATGATGGTCACTACTCACTTGTGGAAAGTCTGCCACATGAACTGAGGGAATAGAAGTTCCCCGAAATAACATGGAGAGAAACAGGACTGTCAGGGGCAGAAATTATCAGTCTTCACTACCAGGGTTTGATGCTTACCCCAAAGTTTTAAGTTGAATTCCCAACACAGCACAAAGAGATGGGGCCAACTAAGAGACTGCAGCATCGGTGTTGCTACAGGAAGATCAGGCTGTTCATTGGGGGTAGATTGCTATGAGTATGAGTCAGCCATTTGTGGCTGTCTTACTCTTATCTTTCTTGTTCCCCCACAATGGTGTGACAGAGCCTGGTAACCATCTCTGGATTTCACTAATGTGCTAACAGACTTCCTCACCTCTGGAACCCTAAGCCAACAAATAGCACAAGGAAATTAAATTGTAAAAACACACTCTTCATCATTCATTACTCAGTCCTACATTTTCAACTGAAGTAAAGAAAAATAGGTGAAAGTACCATTTTTCTGTCTATATGAGAGTTTCTATATCTATATCTATATTTATCTATACACATACATATATAGAGAGAGATAGAGAGATAGAAGATAGATAGACAGATAGATAGATAGATAGATAGATAGATAGATAGATAGATAGATAGATAGATATCCTAGTTATAGGAAAGTGCCACTAGAAACAGTCCTCTTAGAAGGTAATTACGATTGAGTGGAATGTTAGAACTTTAATCCACTAAGATTGGTGTATTTGTGTAAGATGAGTAAAATACACCAGGATGCACACAGAGAGACTAGAGATTGTACAGGATCTAGTGAGATGGTGGCTATCTACAAGCTACAGTAGGAACCCAACCTGCCATCATCCTGACCTTGCCTTCAGTCACTGGATATGTAGAATGGTGAATCTCTGTTATCCAAGCATCCTGATCTGTAGTATTGTTTATATGAATACATAGGGAGTTAAATAAGAAAGAGGAATAAGAATAATGAAATAAATAGCAATAAAATGATCACTACGTGGTGTGAGGTAAGGAGTGATTTTTGTTTTAAGTTGTAACTTCCTTTGGAAAAAATTCCTTGTATGTTAATGGTTAGTAGTTGCTTATTTTTGCTATAACAGATCACTTCAAACATCATCATTAAACCAACAGCATATGGTATGTATCTAAAGTCAAACATATGGGAACCCAAAGTTGCCCTGCCCAGAGTGTCACTTAGAAAATATTAAAGGTCGCAATGGTTATGCTGGCACTGGGAAGAGCTCTCCTGGCTTGTGCCAGAATTTCCTGGATGTTTTTGCGGCTCAGCTCATATCCCTGTTTCCCAACCGGTGACAGCTAAGGGTCTCTCTCAGTTCCCTAAAATTATGCGAAGTTGCCATCACATTACAACCCTCTTCTCTGACCAAGTCTGCTCAGTCAGTCAACAGGGTCTTAAGAGAGGGGGTGAGGATTGAAATAAGAAAGAAGAAAAAGCCAATGAGACTATACCATGACTCCATCAGGTGCTGAAGCAAGTTTATTTTTTCTCCCAAGCTGCTTTTATACCTTAATTCTATGTTCATTCAAAGAATAGGGTTGGTTCTAAGGCATAAACCAAGTAGTCCAGGAACAAACAAGGCACAAACAAAATAGTCAGGGAACAAGCAAGAGCAAAGTCCTGTGGCCTCTGTATCTAGGGATTTATCAAAATGATCAAGATACAAGGAATACACTCCTCAGTTGTCTTTCTCTCCAGCCTACTTCCTTGTCCTAGCCCATTGACAAATATTCTTGCCTATATCCTTGAAGCTGCACCAAGAGCTCTACACTTCTCACTCTTCAGGACTGGGAATACTGGATGATTGACAGTAGAGCTACAGCAATCACTGAGAGAAAACCAAAGCGCTGTGTGGACTTGCAGCAAGCTTCGCTAAGATGTGAAGCACACAAGGTATAAGAAGGTCATTTAGTCACACACACACACACACACACACACACACACACTCACCACACACACACACTCACACACACACTCACACACACACTCACACACACACTCACACACACTCACACACTCACACACACATGCACACACTCACACACACTCACACTCACACACACTCACACACACTCACACACACTCACACACACTCACACAATCACACATACACACTCACACACTCACACACACATGCACACACACTCACACTCACACACACTCACACTCACACACATACACACACACTCACACACACTCACACACACACACACTCACGTATACACACACTCATGCATACACACTCACACACTGACACATACACACACACTCACACTCACACACACATGCACTCAGACACACACTCACACACACTCACACTCACACACACTCACACTCACACACACTCACACTCACACACACATACACACACACACACACTCACACACACACACTCACTCACACACACTCACACTCACACACACTCACACACTCACGTATACACACACTCATGCATACACACTCACACACACACACTCACACACACACACACACACAAAATGCATGCTCTTAGAAAAATAAAAGAACTTTAAAAACTGCAAATAAATTCAGCCTCCACGTTGATAAAGTGAAAGTTTACATATGGAGAACAAACTGAACAGCATAGTAAGAAATTAACATCTCTATAAAAACTGAAGAATCAGGGACAATGTGGATTTAAAAATCTGCTTATAAAACAGGAACCAATCGACCAACATAAAAATTCTTTCCAAGTGGTAGAGCTGGCAATGTATTTGTGAAATTGAGGGTTTTCTGGGCCACGGTATAAAGCTAACTAAATCCCAAGATTAAGGACTACAGGTTACATTCTCTGAATACCAAAAATCCACAGGGAAATCAATGAAAAGCAATGGGAATTTTAAGTGTTTGGAAATTTGGCACATAAAAGAAATAAAAAGTGACTATGTAAACAATGTGAACCAAGTAAGAAAATGTTATGAACTGTAAGCCTTCCTTTTATACACACAAACATGACAAGGGTTCTAAACATGATGCATGTCAGCACTCACATTGTTTCTGTCAGGTCAGAGGTAAATACGTTTATACATAAGAAAGGCTGAGAACATCCACACTTAAACTTAAGATAATAATAAATGATAGAGTGAAAAATTAAATAAAACAAAATAAGGACTGGAGGGACGGCCCAGTGGGTAAGAGGGCTCACCAGCCAGCACTCTTGCCAAGCACTTGGATTGGGTTCTTAGCACCTACATGGTAGCTCACACTGCTTGCATCTCATTCTAGGATATCTGATGCCATGGGACCTCTGAAGGCTCTTGTGGACTCATGGTGCACCTTCACATAGTCAGGCCAACACGTAAGATAAAATTAAAATATGCACAGTTATGAGGAGAGCCATAACCCACTTCTGGTGATATAGGCTACTAATCTTTAAGAGGCTGAAACTGGAAAACTGCAAATTCTCGGCCACCCATCCTAGGTGACTTAGCTATACTCTGTCTGAAAATGAAAAAATAAAATAAAATAAAAGAGTTTGTGATACAGTTCGGTGGTATAGCTCTTTCCTTTCACGTGGGTAAATCACTAGATGTGATTACCAATTCAGAACAACCAAAGGAGAGTTTTGTTTAATAGGCTTTATATACCATCACAACTTACATAGATCCACAAGTTAAAAAAAAAAAAAAACCGGAGAGGACACTTTAACTGTAAAATATCCACTCAGTTGTGTGGCGCACTTCTACATGGAAAGAATTACAGGAGCTTGGAGCTTTGTTTATTAACGCCACTCACTGTTGGGGAAGGGAGGCCCTCCATGGTTGCACTGTGTCCTATGCTCTTTCTCGAGAGTAGCTACATCTAATGAAATCAATCTTAATTTTCTAGGTTTGAAATATTTAGTTCCAATTAGTCATAAAAATGAGGTTAAAACCTTCCCTTCCGGAGGCCCTTGGCCCTGCCAAGACTGAACCCCCAGTGAACGTGATTGTTGGGGGGACGGCGGTAATGGGGGGAGAATGGGGAGGGGAACAACCATAGAGAAGGGGGGAGGGGTTAGGGGGATGTTGGCCCGGAAACCAGGAAAGGGAATGACAATTGAAATGTAAATAAGAAATACCAAGTTAATAAAGATATACATATATACATATATACATATAATACATATATATATATATATATATATATATATATAACAACTTCCCTTCCATTCAGTGAATACTCATTGTGCTCTAATACAAAATTGGAATCTATCTATCTATCTATCTATCTATCTATCTATCTATCTATCTATCTACTTATCTATTCATTTATTTATTGCTTTTTGAGTTCTCTGTATATTCAGGATATTAGATCTTTGTCGGAAGGATAGCTGTCAAAGTTTCTCTCAAACCCTCTGGATTTATTCATCAATGGAGTAATTGTTTCTTTAATATGCAGAACCTTTTCAATTTTCTAAAACCACACTTATTAATCACAATAGTGGCACACATACCTTGTTGGTATGCAGCAGTTCTGTAATCGCTCTTAAGGACCGATCAACAAGACAGAAGTCATGCCTAGTATTAGAGACCTACAGAACTATCCCAAAATACTGATGTCTTGGATCCTGGATAGATCATGGATCGTGGAGGAGAACCTACAATAGCTACTTAGAATAGCCATTTTAATCCTTACAAGATTCTGATATACATGCTTATACCCACAAATAAATGTAATTTTGACCCTTTATTGAAGACATTTCTCTTTGCAAGAGACAGAGACCATCTTGAGATACTCAAGTGATGAAAATGGGAAGCCATAGAGCTCAGTTTCAATTGGTACATCTACAGCAAACACTTGCACCTAAGGGTCAGGAGTCATTGCAGAGAAGTTGGAGAGATATTTGGAAAAACTCATAGAAAAAGAAGTGAAAATGTGTGTCCTAGAAGTGTCAGAGAAGCTACACCAATGCTGTATCTTCAGCATGGCTGCCTAGACATGACCAGAACCAGGTCACTACCAAGAGGCAAGTTAACAGAAGAGAGAAAACCCTAGTAAGGGAACTATAGGTAGCTAAGTAATGTTGAGGTTAGGAATAAATATTCTTCCACAGAGAAGAGCACACCAGTCTGTCCTTCAATACCAATCAATGATCAGCTATAAAGCACATAAGTACAAGTAGTATTATATAAACCTATATTATATTCTTTAAAAAGTTACTGTGCCTGTATATATAATATATAATATATAATATATAATATTTATAATTATACATTATACATTATACTTTGTACATTATACATTATACTATATACTATATGTTGTAGACTATATACAATTTATAGTATAAAGTATATAGTATATCATTATCTTATATATCTTAAATCTTATATCTTTCATATATTTCTCCTTATACCTTTTATATCTTTATTGTATATTGTATCTTGTATCTTATATCTTATATCTATCTTGTATTTTATATCTATCATTTTATATTTTTATCATCTTATATCTTTTATCTTATATCGTTTATATCTTATATCTTATCTTCTTATATATTATATAATATATCATATTATATGTTACATCTGATATATGCTAAATGTTATGTGTTATTTATATGTTATATGTTAAATTGTACATTGTATTTTCTATATTGTAGATTACATATCATATATCATATGTCATACTTCATACATTGTATGTCATTGTATATTATATATACATTGTATATTATATATAACATATCACATATCATATATTATGTAGTAAATAATTCATTACATATCATATATCATATATTATTAAACATTTTTAAAAAGCTACAATGCCTGCAATACATACATATATCAAGAAAAGTGAGACAATGCATTTGGAAGAGAACATGAGGAAGAGCACATTAGAGGGTGGGGAAGAAGGGAATGGAAGGGGAAATGGTCATCAGATTATAATCTCCAAAAGTTAAAATGCATTTAAAAATAACTTGACAATTTCAATAATTGCATGTAAGCAATCCACATTATCTACAACCAGCTTCTGAGTGTTTTATTCTTTATATGATAATGCAGCTAGTGTCATAGCAGCTGAAGAATTAGTATTCTGTGGGGTGATGTCAGAATCTACAAGAGGATGAAAACTTGGCTTATTCTTCCTAAGTAGTCCTACACAGTGGCTGTGAGATTATGTAGCCCCTCAATACATTTTTGAATTCCCCAATATTCCCTTCCTATGAAATTCCATTTTATCTGTCTACCAGAGATTATTAACTTTTTATTTATACAGATGGGATAGTGACGTTAGAGCAATTGCCATATACTTCTTATAAACTACCTCCCGCCGTGATATCTGACTCAGAAAAGTGTCTTATTTAACAAATGGGATGGTAGAATTCCAGGAACCTATAAATCAATGGGCATGGATAAGCTAAACATCACCTATAAAGGACAGGAAAGCAGTGTCCTTTTTGAAGAATCAGAATTTTATGGGCGCCAGTATATCTGTTTGCACAGCTTTATTAGAATGAGAGGTTCTATTAGTCAAGTGCTTTTTGGCCCTAGGCATGGTACAGATTTCACATTTAATCTTCAAATTAATAGAGCAAATAATCTGGGAGGGAGATAGGGCTCAGCAGTTAAGAACAGCCGCTGTTCTTCTTAAGGACCTGGATTTGGTCCCCAACACCACATATGGTGGCATACAACCACATCAAACTCCAGCTCCTAGAGATCTGACACTGTTGCTCTCCCCAGTCCTCTGTGTTTGCCCACACACCTGTACGCATGCACATGATATAGCACATGCAATTAAAACGAAAACCAAAATTTAAAAAGCCAGATATTCTTTTAATGAATCATGAAAATGGTGAATTTATACATGGTTCCTAAGTGAATGTGGGCCAAAATGTGGGATTTGATTTTAGGTTTTCACAACACCCAAAGAAAAAGTATTATGTTGAGTCCAAGAAAGAGATTCTAACAAAAGAGTTACTGTCCTAAACAAGCAGATGTTAAACAAATATGTACAGCTATGGTGACAATAGAAAATGTGTATACTTAAACCAGCTGAGTGCTTGCTATCACCAAAGGAAATGCTCTTGGATTGCCAGACAGACCTGAGACAAAATGTATAATATTTAATGTATCAACTAGTACATTCGAATTTTCTGTATATCTGAGGCTCTCAGATCTGGATCCTTGTAAACTCTCAATGCTCAATGCTTAGAAATTAGGAAGTAATAAACCTATGAGTGTCCCTTTCAAATGCAAGCTAACCAGCCCAGAGTACACCACAAGCTTTCTCCCTCTACTGGTATCCAGGACTTCCTGCTGGTCTGTCTGTGTCCTTAGACATGAGCACCAGGTAGGACTGTTAGAATTAGATGAAATTTACACTAGCCAATCCTTGCCTGCTTGCCCTGCCTTGGCAATTCCATCTCACAGAGAGCTCACAGGGCCTCTTTCCACCACTGTCCCATCATCCTCTGCGTCTTTTCCATCACCTCTGAATGATGTGGCTTGTCACCTCTCTGGAACTGTGGGAAAAATACATTTGTATTGACTGATAGTTGCCTACAAATCTGTGGCCTCAGTACACGCAAACTATAACAAAGTATTTTAAAGCATCTATCTTGGAAATCCCTTAAATTGTTTTATCTTTCCTTCAATAAATGATAAATGGTTATCTGCAAGTCATAAGGCACCTCAGACAGTCTACTTCCTGAATAGAGGACAGCAGATAATCAATCTATTTGTCCTTTTTAAAATTTGGCCTACAGACACAAAACAAAATGTATAAATAGAACATTGTATACCGATGGAATTTAGATATTTTTTTCTTTTTAGCTATCAATAGACCTGATAGAAATTAAATATATTAAGAGGCAACAAAATTACTCTAGCATCAATTTTAATTTTACTGGGCATTTCAGGTTATTTATTGCATTTCACTCACTTGATCACTGTATTGTCTTATTTTTGGTATAAATGTAATCATTATGATATTTGTATTGTATGAAGAACAGCAATTTACCTTTCCCTGTACAAATGATCTTTTTATTCTGTTTCCTACTGAAAGACTTTTTAGGGATCTGAAATTCTCTAGCACAATGTCCCCTTGAAATTTTTATAAAAAGTAAAAATATGTCTAAAATATTACAGTATTGATATTTTATTTTACATTGCTAAGAGTTTTAGATATTCTCATGAAGGTGAAACTTGGTGCATTTTCTAATAACAATCCATTAATAAATTTTGTTTTGTCTTTTTTTTGGGGGGGGAGCTGAGGACCGATCCCAGGGCCTTGTTCTTGCGAGGCAAGCACTCTACCACTGAGCTAAATCCCCAATCCCCCATTAATAATTTTAATCTTACACATTGTTAGTAGTTAAAATCTGACCCTTCTGAATAAGAATACAATTTCTATTGATTCACTAAAACTAATCAAATATGTTAATACCTTCTCTGATAAATAACCTAATTTGTTCTCTATGTATCTCAATACTCTTATAAAAAATACTCAATAGTGCTACTGGGACAGAAAGGAAATTTTAGAAAATAAACAATATTCTTGTGCACTGTTCAAGTTTTACCAAGGTGTTTGTGGCAAAGCTGTACATGTTTACTTATAGATCTCCACCTCTTCATCCCCCTTCAGTATTAGCTTTGAAATTTCAAAAAGCTCTGTTCAATCATTCCATATTGGCTAACCTCCAAAGGAAAGCAATGTTTCTCTTCTAAACACCCATGGCACGACTCTGTCTGACAGGAAGACCTGCGAATCCTTGCTGCTTCTAGCGAGTCTGTGTTCTGTGCTTTCCAGACGAAAATTTGTAATTCATATTTCCTTAGGCCAGAATTTTGAAATGAATGCCCAAAAGGGATGTTATTTGTGTAAGAGGTTCTTGCAAATATGCCGTCAATTCTCCTTTGAGTAGGGCTCTTCTGTCTTGGACCAGACTCTTTGTCAAAGGGGACCCTGTCACTTGTCCTGGTAGTTAAAATGTAGAAACAATCTCTCTTTGGACTGAGTCTTCACATTTTGAAAAATTGCCACAGCGAATTCCCCAGCCTGCCAACTTGGCAGATCCTAAGCTTGAAGTTGGAGGCCAGCCAGGCATCAATGGCACATTCCAAACCCCTGAGTCAGCATCCAGGTCTGCCATTTTCTGTCTCGTGTGCAGGAAAGCATGCCACTCTCTTCTGAGCCAAGCCCTCAACTTGATTTTGAAACCCAGACAACTTTTACATTGTGGCTCTCTAACCTAGAATAGGGAATACAGGGAATATGCGAATTTCAATCAGTTCTGATATGGGAGAACTCCTTAAGTTTCCTGGATTTGAACCCCTCTGTTTTTCCAGAAAGTGAGCTAGAAGTCTGAAAAAATTTTTTTTGGCTTAAGTTGTAAAACACAGGTCCTGACCCCTTGTCGTCATTAAAGATCCCATGGGCTCTTTTCAAAGGACTAAGGGGGATTAACCTTTCTGTTCTGGCTAAATTCCTAATTGGATAATTACATTCTGCCTCCCTAAATTATCGCTGTAGCTCCGATTGGATATGGAATTTTCACTTCCTGTCATAAAAGGTTGTGGGGTGTTAGGACATTTCACCCCGGGGTGATGCCAATTAAGTCGTTAGTGAGGTGATCTGTATGAGGTTTGTCTTTCTTTTTACAATCCCTTTCCCCACCTCCTTATATGGAGTTTAAAATGTGCGGAACTCATTCAGTCATTCATAATGAAAGGGATGTCATGAGCTAGCAACGCTGTCTATCGTCATGTTATTTCTAAGAATATAATAAAAGCAGTCAATAATTGATAAGCATCTGCAGGAACATTTTCATTTGACAGAACAAAAGAGTTGCTTGAGATGCTGCTGTCCAAACCCATGAGGAAAGGGTTTCTGAAGCAAGTGCACACACATGGTATTTTTGTTAGGGAAGTCTGGGGCGGCTCCCTGTGACTGTTCAGAGCCTTTGTGGATTGTTGGCTTAGCATTCACTGAAACATTTAGGCCCAGGGCCAGGGCCAAAGGGAGCCAGTGTCTCTCCTGCATATGGATGCGGGCATTAACCGCATTAATGGTGGGTAGATTACACATGCTCTTAGTTTGGAAAGTAAAGGTCATACATCAGTCTCTTCAGCTGTATTTATCCACACTGAAAATCATTGCCCACAGAATCACCTTTGAACCTCAAAAGTAAAGCAGCAGCAATACCCTATGCTTACCCAGAGGTGAGGAAAAATCAGCAGTCGGCTTGGGCTCCTTTGTTTATTTATAATTTTGCTGTTAAATCGGTTAAAAAGCTTTGGTGGAACAACTATAATCATGTGTATATTTTCAAATGTTGCACTCATAGATACTACAGAAGGCTTTAAAGTTCTGTCACAGGACATGTGAATTTATTCTTTAGAAACAGCTGTTTAAATGTTATATAAGTAATTTAAAAAAACCCTTCCTGCTCCAACTCTCATACGGCTACATCGGAAAAAAGATGAAATGCGGGTTCTTATCCATGATAGCAAGAAAGGTGTGGTGTAAAAAGAAATCCAGCAACCACATTAGACAAGATGTGGACCCAAGGGATGATGAAGAACTTCTCTGCATAGTCCCCCACTAATATTAAACAGTAGTCCATCCTTTACTGTGGCAGGGAAATAAATCACAAAGTAGCTTTAAGGACTTGAAGGACAATGTTTCAATATTTGCAACATAAAACTAGAAAAATGGGGCTTCACTGTTAGCACATTCTATTTTATGCTGCTTTCTTGGCAAAAGGCAGAGATTGATTTTAAACTATGAATTTTATTTTAGAGCCATTAGATTGATTACACTCCACTCACCTCACTGAAGCAAGTGGTGGCATCTGACCTATGAACTCTTGAGTCCGACCTATGAACTTTGGTATTCTATTAGTCCTAACATCTCCGTGTACCATTACCTCTTTCTCCCACAGGACTTCGCTCAGAGGTAAATATATCCTGGGGTGACCAAATTCACCCCCTGGCAGTGCATATCTGATCCTTATCCGAGGTACGGCAGAGGCAGTAGCGGAACTGTGGAGTGAGGACTCCTGATTATAATTGCATGCATTGACCGCAGAGATGTCCCTGTCCCCCATGAATGAGTACAGACTTCCTACCTAAGTGAGTGTGGTTCATTATACCATCTGAAATTTAATTATGGTGTGTGCTTTATTGCTGTCATCTTATTATTCATAAACTGTATGGTATCAGAATATATTTCAATTACTAGGGAAATTATTGATAAAATTTTCCACTCTGAAGCATGGCTTAGCTCCTCATTCTTTGAAGTAGATTTCTAACTGTGCTTTGGTGGAAGCAGTTATAATTGATCAAAGCATACTTGTGCACAATCCAAAGTTTGCCATTACAACTGCTGCATGTTTTATATTGTAAGACCATGGGATGTATCTATCTGTGACCTGGGGGCATATCTAACAGACCTCTCATTTAACATCTCTTCTGGGTGATACTGTGGCAATCAGTCCTGTGTGATAAGCATGTTCTCTTTCATTCACCTGAGACCATTCAGTCCGTGATTTCATGCCATCTCAGTTCAGAGATGTAATAATCTAGGGTCTCAAATACTACCAGAGGATCAATCTATAAAAGAGCAGGTTATACATTTGGGGTAAAAATTAGTATGTGTAATACTTACCTTTTTGATTCTAAAATTTAAGATATGAACAACGCAAACACTGCACACACTGTACTATGTGGGTACACTTACTCGTTAAGGAATATAAATGGAAATATTAAAGACTAAAGAGTTTAATGCCATAGTACTGGTATTATTTTAAAGGATGAAAAACTGTGAAGTAACTGTCTGGTTATTCATAGTAATATTCTTCCCATAATGCTAAATATTTAATTTTTTTGCTTTTCTTTAATCAAAAACAATGACATTGTTATGTACAAATATACATGTGCACACACACAAACACACACACACACTCACAAATAGACATACACAAACATACACATCTGAACATATCTCTGTAAGATTTAGTAGTCAAGCCAATAAATCAAATTTCCAAATAAAATGTTATTACATTTTTGAAAATTACATTATTGAAAATAGGAAATAGTTCGAGGCTACTAAAGAGAGAAAAATGGAAGTGAGTACATTTTTCTTCTTCCGTGCTAGTCAGCTAGGGTTTCAAGGTTTGCTAACTGAACAGTTTCCTAGTGAAACTGAACTACAGGCTCCATTGTGAAGAATCCCTTATCAACTACTAGGAAATGATCTGTGAGTAATGCAGTTGAGTTAACCACTGATTATTCAATCTTAAGTACTTCTTCCAAATTACCCCCCCTGAGTGTCCCAACTGACTGCCAGACCACTGAGTCGATATGAATAGGTTCAAGGGTTCAAGGTCATATCTGTTCCTCAGTTTACACATATACATAAATATCCATACACAGAGATCCACATTACTGAAGGCAGGCAGAGATATCAGAAGCACATTTTTTATAGCACATTGCTATGCTAGTACCATCAAGTTTTGGCAACAAATGAAGTGCTTGGGGCAACAAGTTGTAACAATCATGTGTTTAAAATATCATGAGTATCAGCATTTTGACAGAATAGTGCAACACTAGCTGAAAAAGATACATTCCTGGTGAACTAGAAGCTGAGAAAGTTTGAATATATGCAGAAGGCTGGCCACAGTTCTTTTATGGCCACACACACACACACACACACACACACACACACGCATTTGACCTTTGTTGACCTCTTGTAAAATCAGAGGACACAGTACAGCATAGGGACCTGGCAATGAACACCACCTCTTCACTGTTTTGCTTTATCACACAGTGAAAGGCACCAGGTGACATAAATAATTATGATTTTTCTGATATCAATGTCCAGATAGGCTTATCGATTTGGAATTAATATTATTTTATTTCAGAGCCTTTGATCTTAAAGGAGGAATGAGCATGGTGGAAGCTAATGGATTATACACATTCTATCAACCTCATGCTCTGTAGCCTTATGCCTTAGGATCCACTAGGAAAATGATTGTTATGTCTGTCTATATTTAACAAATACAAGTTGAGCACTCCTCATGGGAAATGCTAAACACCAGAAGTTTTGTAGAATTTGGGTATTTTAGAATTTTAAAGTCATTTCATCATGGCTGTCTAAGAGGCTCTAAACCCTGAGACTATTTTGAATATCATGCTAAAGGCCACAATGCCTTAAATCAATTTAATTTTCAGAGTAGGGACAGTTAATTTTGTCTAAATATCTTGTTTCTTTAAAATTGCACTTCAAGGCCAGATATGGAAGAGGTCACGTGTCTTTGATCCTGACACTAAGAAGGCAGAGGAGGGTGGACCTCGGAGATGGAGGCCAGCCTTGTCTGCACAGTGAGTTCTAGGCTAGCCAGTACTCTATCTTAAAACAAACAAACAAGTCCAAGGTAGACTGAAATGTTACAATGGCTGAGAAAACACTGTATTTAAGGTACTCTTTGATGAAAAGTTGCAGTGTATGCGTAAAACTCTAAAACCAGAGATGTGCAGTCAACAAAGCTAAATGGCCATGGAACTGTGGTGGAATGTGTTGCATTCAGTTCTCATTATGTAACCAACAGGGATGGTTTAAGGTCTGCAGTTGTGTGGTGCTGTTCCCATAGTACAGCCAATGCCTTCCACCGTTCTTCTATCCCTTTTAACTTTCCTAAATTGTATCCTCCTCAGGTGAGTGGATGTAAGCATGTTTAAATTTAAACATGCAAAATTAAAAATACTCTGCCTAGGTACTAGCTATGAAACTGATTTCTTCTTCATCTTATAAAGACATGCTTTCTTATCTGTTTCCTGTACAGGTATTTATGAACCTTGCCTGGGCAAAATCAGGTATTAAAACCAGATTGAATATATTCTTATAAACACTCTGAAGTGTCTCTTGTGGGGGGGGGATGTGCATAAACTAATCTAAAAGCATGCACTGTTGGCTGACAAGAAGGTAAATGGTACAAAGATGTAAATGCAGAATCGAGCAGCTTTGTTAACTCAGAGAGATGCTTCGGAGGTAGTCATTGTACTTTCTGCATTGAAGGGATGAAGTAGTTTGGGTGGACTGAGAACTGTAGAAAGAAGAGCTAGAAGAAGAGAGAAATAAAGTACAGAGAAGAATAGAAGCAGATATTGTTGACAGATGGGGGAATGCAAATAATGCATTGTCAAAAATCAGTAAAGGGTGATGTGGGTACACTTGCAAACGTCTACCTATGTCACCTCCTCCCTTTCAGCCAGGTCCAGGGGTTTTAAACCATATCAATTTTCTTCAAATTTGCTTCTGGTTCTTTTCTCCCTCACCTCTGTGGCTCTTTTAGGGCTGCTTCTCTCCTAAACTCCTTCTCCAGTAAGAGGTACTAAACACTAGAGTCAAAAGTCTTTCCTAATTAGCAGAAGTTGCTAATTAGAAACTCAGCCTGAAGTGAGTAGTCACTCCTAAGATGTTTATTGGCTCATAAGTCTGTGGATGCTCATGGAAACATCATATTTCGGGCCAGGCAGGGATACTCATCTTCAGAAATGCAAGCCACAAGTAAAGGGCACAGATGCTAAACACAAACAAGATTGTCTCCCAAAGCCCCTGGTTAATTCCAATGTAGTAAATGCCTTCAATTCACCCAAAGGAGGAGACAGCCTAGGCTGTAAGCCCAAAGCACGGGAGAACATTTTGCTATCTTTAGAAAACACAATACAAAATGACCCTCAGTACCTTTTCAAATTTTTCACATTGTCCAAGATTTCTATTATGAATAAAATACAGTGTGTATGTGTTAGTATTGCTTTTATCTATCTGTCCATCCATCCATCCATCTATCCAACCACCCATCCCTCCTTCCTTCCTCTTCCTTCTTCTCTGCGTCCCCTTTCCCCTTCCTCTTTTGTGTTTTGACTATTGGTTGGTGGGGTTGGAGTACGAGTGGTGTGAACAGCTTGTCTTTTAGTATTCATCTCTTTCATCCCAGCCTCAAATAGTGGCCCATACTTTAGATTTCAGGTGAGCCTACTGACCTGTTTGTGAAGAGTCGAAGCCCTGTGCTCCATTTCTAAGTTGGGTTATCAGCTCTGGGACTGAAAATGTTCCTAAAATACTCCCTGTCCTTATTCTAAACCCAGGATCACACTGTGAGAGAGCCCTGCCTAATAGAAAATATCACTAAGCCCTCAATAAAGTCATTGATAGTTTTAACCTGCCTTTTCATATGGATGACTAGTTGGTGTATCCACAAACTAGTGGCAAATTCAACTTGGAACCAATGGTGATGTTGGCTAAGACATAGTATCAGATGGCTGTCATAAGTAGGATAGAGATGAAAATCACTTTAATAGGAATTCATCTGTTCTCAGGAAGCTGGGAAATCAAAAGGCAAATATCATTAACGATGCAAGCCAGAGAAAGTGGAATTTAGGCTTCATTTGTTTTCCTGGTTGAATGAGAAATAGATGTAAGCAGGGCCCAGAGCATACCTGCTGAACACTGGTAGCAGTCATCTCTCAACCAGAGTATATTTCCTTTGAGTGCACCTTGAAGCCATCAGTGATGATTAATATTGGTTGTCAACTAGACAAGACTTCGGTTTGACTAGGAGACAAGTCTCAGGGCACAGCTATGAGGGATTACCTGGTGTAGATTAATTGAGGCAGGAAAACTCACCTTAACTGGGGATAGCAGTATTCTGGGTACCAGAGTCCTCGTCTGAATAAAAGCAAGCAGTTGAGAGCTGAGCATTAGTATTCACCATTTTCTGCCTGCTGACTGCAGATGCAGCGTGATCAACTGACTTATGTTCTTGCCACCAGAGATTCCCCACCATGATGAACCAGACCTGGATACTTTTTGTCAAAGCATATCATCTCAGCAATATACGAACCAATAAACCATGTTTTCTTTGGTTCATCAGGGCCTCCACTGTATGCCTAAAGCTGCACATTTACTGAGTCTTCCCAAGAGATCAGCAACACAACCTCGCATTCTCCTTGTACAACCAAAAAGGAAATGTGCCTTTTTTAGACCCTGTCTCCTTGTGCTATCTGCCTCCTGGGACAATTTCTCTTCCCCAAAAACTACTCCTAGAGCCAGAAAGAAAAAGATGTCCCCCAAACAAATGCCTATATGAATATTAGTAATGAGATTGACTAGCATTTATGGATTTATTTAATCGCTTTAACAAATTTTTGTAGGATACAGTATGCCTTAGTTACAGTTTTATTGCTGTGAACAGACACCATGACCAAGGCAAGTCTTATAAGGACAACATTTAATTGAGGGCAACTTACAGGTTCAGTGGTTCAGTCCAGTATCATCAAAGCAGGAACATGGCAGCATCCAGGCAGGCCTGGTGCAGGAGGAGCTGAGAGTTCTACATCTTCAACTGAAGGCTGCAAGCAGAATACTGGCTCCCAGGGAGTTAGGACAAGGCATTAAAGCCCATACCCATAAGGCCACATGGACTCTAACAAGGCCACATGTCCCAATAGTGCCACTCCTGGGGCCAAGCATTTACAAACCATCACACAGTATGTTCTGGACATCTTTTCAGCAGCCACTGAAATTGATAATGTTTTCTTTTTCTGGGTCACATGGCTGTTCAGTAGTCAAGCTCATTTGAAAATGTGTCTGGAGGGAGATGACCCTTTTCTTCACCTGCCTATCTCTATTTTGGTCCATTTATTTTTGATTGCCTCTATTTCTCTAGCCTGCCCTTCACTTCCTCATGGAAACTTTTTTTTCACAAGTAGAAGGTTCTTTCCATTTCTGTACTGTGCTGGTCAACTTTCTTTTTTTTTTTTTTTTTTTTTTTTTTGGCAACTTGACATAAGTTGTAATCACTTAGGAAGAAGTAACCTCACTTGAGGAATTGACTCCTTCAAGTAGACGTGCAGTCAAGCCTGAGGTGGACAATTTCTTGTTTAATGATTGATGTGTCAAGGACCAACCAGCCCATTATCCCTAGACCGATGTGCTAGTTTCTATAAGAGCAAGTCTTTGAAAAGCAGCCAGGAAACATCTCTCCAGTCTGCTTTAGTTCCTGCCTTCAGCCTCTTGCTTGAATTTCTACATTAAGGTCTCTCAGAGATATACTATGATGTGTGAGTATAAGCCAATTAAAACCCTTCCCTCCCACACCTTGCTTTTGCACACAGAGTTTACCATAGCGATGGAAATCAAACATCACCGATTTGACACTTCTCTCTCTATGCGCTTGCTCAGTACCCACAACCCTGCTTTTGTCTTGTGTTTCAGCTTCCCCAGTCTCTGACTTCGGGATATTCTTCCCTTATATCTAGCAGGCTTCTGTCTCACGGGCCTTATACTTTGGTCTGCACACATATGTCTCTCTTTTTACTAGGCTTTATGGGACTTGTATTCTATGGTCCTTGGATAAAACGTTACAATTGCAACCCATTCCCTAAGGTACAATCCCACTCACAAAGCACAAGCTACTCCTTTTTATTTAGTGCTTATTTTCTTTTTTATAAAATAAGTTTTAGTTTGCTCAAAACCTATGTTTAGTGAGTAAATGAGCCCTCAAAAGAAGAGTGTTTTACATCATGAGTTTAAATGAAGTCTAATTTTTAAACAAGCCCAGGGAGATGGCCTAGGTTACTTTAGGAATTCTAAGACTGACATTATGAAGTTTAAAATTTATAAGGTAAATATTGATATTTTTATAGTATTAGATAAGACCATGTTTTCAATACACACCGAAGATCTTGGCTTGTATATAATTTATATTACCTACTTTAGATTAATATTACTTCTAATGCCATTCAACTTTTTCATTTTATTTTATCATCATTAAGAAAATTTTCCAAATTAATATCGTGTTTTTTAGAACTATTCCTCTTCCAAGTTTTCTACATCCTGCCTTCCCTAACATTTCCAAGACTCACACTCCTCTCATTTTTCTCCCGTCATAGTAAGATCCAGCTCTTGTCAATTCTAATGTGATCATTTTTAACTGGATGAAATTCTAAGAGCAGAGAGAGAGATTCTGAAGCAAAAAGACAATGAAGTGTGTTAAATTAAGAAACAAAGGCAGAGAAAAGACACAAGCCAACCGAAACCCTGCCCATCAAAGTAGGCGGCCCTAGGTGTACAGGGACAAGGAAAACTAAATACTGAGTCACATTGCCCCATGATGAGAATTAAAATCTGGCTTTCAGTTTTGGAGTACTCCCTTCCTGACATGAAGCCTGAAGTCCCCTAGGATGAGGCCCTGTCTGGCATGTTACAGCTATTTTTCCCTCATTTTTTTACAGACTGTAGACTGAGACAAGGATATTATACAGTTTGTCACCCCATGATATGTATACTGCAATGCCTATCACTTAAACCTACATATGTATATGTATTTGTATATTGTTAAATGAGTGACATGTTTTGTGTCATTCTCTCCCTCTCCTTCTCCGTCTCCCTCTCCCTTCCTCTCTTTCTTGCTCTTGCTCTGTGTATGTGTATGTGTGTGTGTGTGTGTGTGTGTGTGTGTGTGTGTGTGTGTGTGTGTGTCGGGGTATGTGTGTGCTTGTGTGCAAACATGCACACATGTGAGTGTGCATGCGGGTGCACATGCTGTTAATATGGAGTCCTGAACAACATCAAGTATTTTCCCCTGTATTTTTTGAGAGAGGAACTCTAGTTGAACCTGGAACTGTTGCTGTGGCTGGCCCTTAAGCCCCAGGGACTCATCTGTCTATATCTCTCCAGTACTGAGTTTATAGGCTTCTGCCATTATGCATTGTTTTTTTTTTTTTTTTTTGGTTCTTTTTTTCGGAGCTGGGGACCGAACCCAGGGCCTTGCGCTTCCTAGGTAAGCACTCTACCACTGAGCTAAATCCCCAGCCCCAATTAGGCATTGTTTTAACAGACTGTTAGAGACTAGACTCAGGCCCTCATGCTTGCGCTGTGTTGCCAACACTTTATCCACCGAGCTGTCTCTTCCACCTCTTGGATTTCTTTTTTTTTTTTTTTAGATTTATTCATTTATTTTTTTTTAAGGTATTAAATTTTTTTTTTATTAACTTGAGTATTTCTTATATACATTTCGAGTGTTATTCCCTTTCCCGGTTTCCGGGCAAACATCCCCCTCCCCCCTCCCCTTCCTTATGGGTGTTCCCCTCCCAACCCTCCCCCCATTGCCGCCCTCCCCCCATAGACTAGTTCACTGTGGGTTCAGTCTTAGCAGGACCCAGGGCTTCCCCTTCCACTGGTGCTCTTACTAGGATATTCATTGCTACCTATGGGGTCAGAGTCCAGGGTCAGTCCATGTATAGTCTTTAGGTAGTGGCTTAGTCCCTGGAAGCTCTGGTTGCTTGGCATTGTTGTACTTTTGGGGTCTCGAGCCCCTTCAAGCTCTTCCAGTTCTTTCTCTGATTCCTTCAATAGGGGACCTATTCTCAGTTCAGTGGTTTGCTGCTGGCATTCGCCTCTATATTTGCTGTATTCTGGCTGTGTCTCTCAGGAGCGATCTACATCCGGCTCCTGTCGGTCTGCACTTCTTTGCTTCATCCATCTTGTCTAATTGGGTGGCTGTATATGTATGGGCCACATGTGGGGCAGGCTCTGAATGGGTGTTCCTTCAGTCTCTGTTTTAATCTTTGCCTCTCCCTTCCCTGCCAAGGGTATTCTTTTTCCTCATTTAAAGAAGGAGTGAAGCATTCACATTTTGATCATCCGTCTTGAGTTTCGTTTGTTCTAGGGATCTAGGGTAATTCAAGCATTTGGGCTAATAGCCACTTATCAATGAGTGCAAACCATGTATGTCTTTCTGTGATTGGGTTAGCTCACTCAGGATGATATTTTCCAGTTCCAACCATTTGCCTACGAATTTCATAAACTCGTTGTTTTTGATAGCTGAGTAATATTCCATTGTGTAGATGTACCACATTTTCTGTATCCATTCCTCTGTTGAAGGGCATCTGGGTTCTTTCCAGCTTCTGGCTATTATAAATAAGGCTGCGATGAACATAGTGGAGCACGTGTCTCTTTTATATGTTGAGGCATCTTTTGGGTATATGCCCAAGAGAGGTATAGCTGGATCATCAGGCAGTTCAATGTCCAATTTTCTGAGGAACCTCCAGACTGATTTCCAGAATGGTTTTACCAGTCTGCAATCCCACCAACAATGGAGGAGTGTTCCTCTTTCTCCACATCCTCGCCAGCATCTGCTGTCACCTGAGTTTTTGATCTTAGCCAATCGCACTGGTGTGAGGTGAAATCTCAGGGTTGTTTTGATTTGCATTTCCCTTATGACTAAAGATGTTGAACATTTCTTTAGGTGTTTCTCAGCCATTCGGCATTCCTCAGCTGTGAATTCTTTGTTTAGCTCTGAACCCCATTTTTTAATAGGGTTATTTGTTTCCCTGCGGTCTAACTTCTTGAGTTCTTTGTATATTTTGGAAATAAGGCCTCTATCTGTTGTAGGATTGGTAAAGATCTTTTCCCAATCTGTTGGTTGCCGTTTTGTCCTAACCACAGTGTCCTTTGCCTTACAGAAGCTTTGCAGTTTTATGAGATCCCATTTGTCGATTCTTGATCTTAGAGCATAAGCCATTGGTGTTTTGTTCAGGAAATTTTTTCCAGTGCCCATGTGTTCCAGATGCTTCCCTAGTTTTTCTTCTATTAGTTTGAGTGTGTCTGGTTTGATGTGGAGGTCCTTGATCCACTTGGACTTAAGCTTTGTACAGGGTGATAAGGATGGATCGATCTGCATTCTTCTACATGTTGCCCTCCAGTTGAACCAGCACCATTTGCTGAAAATACTATCTTTTTTCCATTGGATGGTTTTGGCTCCTTTGTCAAAAATCAAGTGACCATAGGTGTGTGGGTTCATTTCTGGGTCTTCAATTCTATTCCATTGGTCTATCTGTCTGTCTCTGTACCAATACCATGCAGTTTTTATCACTATTGCTCTGTAATACTGCTTGAGTTCAGGGATAGTGATTCCCCCTGAAGTCCTTTTATTGTTGAGGATAGCTTTAGCTATCCTGGGTTTTTTGTTATTCCAGATGAATTTGCAAATTGTTCTGTCTAACTCTTTGAAGAATTGGATTGGTATTTTGATGGGGATTGCATTGAATCTGTAGATTGCTTTTGGTAAAATGGCCATTTTTACCATATTAATCCTGCCAATCCATGAGCATGGGAGATCTTTCCATCTTCTGAGGTCTTCTTCAATTTCTTTCCTCAGTGTCTTGAAGTTCTTATTGTACAGATCTTTTACTTGCTTGGTTAAAGTCACTCCGAGGTACTTTATATTATTTGGGTCTATTATGAAGGGTGTCGTTTCCCTAATTTCTTTCTCGGCTTGTTTCTCTTTTGTATAGAGGAAGGCAACTGATTTATTTGAGTTAATTTTATACCCAGCCACTTTGCTGAAGTTGTTTATCAGCTTTAGTAGTTCTCTGGTGGAACTTTTGGGATCACTTAAATATACTATCATGTCATCTGCAAATAGTGATATTTTGACCTCTTCTTTTCCGATCTGTATCCCTTTGATCTCCTTTTGTTGTCTGATTGCTCTGGCTAGAACTTCAAGAACTATATTGAATAAGTAGGGAGAGAGTGGGCAGCCTTGTCTAGTCCCTGATTTTAGTGGGATTGCTTCAAGTTTCTCTCCATTTAGTTTAATGTTAGCAACTGGTTTGCTGTATATGGCTTTTACTATGTTTAGATATGGGCCTTGAATTCCTATTCTTTCCAGGACTTTTATCATGAACGGGTGTTGAATTTTGTCAAATGCTTTCTCAGCATCTAATGAAATGATGATGTGGTTCTGTTCTTTCAGTTTGTTTATATAATGGATCACGTTGATGGTTTTCCGTATATTAAACCATCCCTGCATGCCTGGGATGAAGCCTACTTGATCATGGTGGATGATTGTTTTGATGTGCTCTTGAATTCGGTTTGCCAGAATTTTATTGAGTATTTTTGCGTCGATATTCATAAGGGAAATTGGTCTGAAGTTCTCTTTCTTTGTTGTGTCTTTGTGTGGTTTAGGTATAAGAGTAATTGTGGCTTCATAGAAGGAATTCGGTAGGGCTCCATCTGTTTCAATTTTGTGGAATAGTTTGGATAATATTGGTATGAGGTCTTCTATGAAGGTTTGATAGAATTCTGCACTAAACCCGTCTGGACCTGGGCTCTTTTTGGTTGGGAGACCTTTAATGACTGCTTCTATTTCCTTAGGAGTTATGGGGTTGTTTAACTGGTTTATCTGTTCCTGATTTAACTTCGATACCTGGTATCTGTCTAGGAAATTGTCCATTTCCTGAAGATTTTCAAATTTTGTTGAATATAGGTTTTTATAGTAAGATCTGATGATTTTTTGAATTTCCTCCGAATCTGTAGTTATGTCTCCCTTTTCATTTCTGATTTTGTTAATTTGGACACACTCTCTGTGTCCTCTCGTTAGTCTGGCTAAGGGTTTATCTATCTTGTTGATTTTCTCAAAGAACCAACTTTTGGTTCTGTTGATTCTTTCTATGGTCCTTTTTGTTTCTACTTGGTTGATTTCAGCTCTGAGTTTGATTATTTCCTGCCTTCTACTCCTCCTGGGTGTATTTGCTTCTTTTTGTTCTAGAGCTTTTAGGTGTGCTGTCAAGCTGCTGACATATGCTCTTTCCTGTTTCTTTCTGCAGGCACTCAGCGCTATGAGTTTTCCTCTTAGCACAGCTTTCATTGTGTCCCATAAGTTTGAGTATGTTGTACCTTCATTTTCATTAAATTCTAAAAAGTTTTTAATTTCTTTCTTTATTTCTTCCTTGACCAGGTTATCATTGAGTAGAGCATTGTTCAATTTCCATGTATATGTGGGCATTCTTCCCTTATTGTTATTGAAGACCAGTTTTAGGCCGTGGTGGTCCGATAGCACGCATGGGATTATTTCTATCTTTCTGTACCTGTTGAGGCCCGTTTTTTGACCAATTATATGGTCAATTTTGGAGAAAGTACCATGAGGAGCTGAGAAGAAGGTATATCCTTTTGCTGTAGGATAGAATGTTCTATAAATATCCGTTAAGTCCATTTGGCTCATGACTTCTCTTAGTCTGTCTACATCACTGTTTAATTTCTGTTTCCATGATCTGTCCATTGATGAGAGTGGGGTGTTGAAATCTCCCACTATTATTGTGTGAGGTGCAATGTGTGTTTTGAGCTTTAGTAAGGTTTCTTTTACATATGTAGGTGCCCTTGTATTTGGGGCATAGATATTTAGGATTGAGAGTTCATCTTGGTTGATTTTTCCTTTGATGAATATGAAGTGTCCTTCCTTATCTTTTTTGATGACTTTTAGTTGGAAATTGATTTTATTTGATATTAAATGGCTACTCCAGCTTGCTTCTTCTGACCATTTGCTTGGAAAGTTGTTTTCCAGCCTTTCACTCTGAGGTAGTGTCTGTCTTTGTCTCTGAGGTGTGTTTCCTGTAGGCAGCAGAATGCAGGGTCCTCGTTGCGTATCCAGTTTGTTAATCTATGTCTTTTTATTGGGGAGTTGAGGCCATTGATATTGAGAGATATTAAGGAATAGTGCTTATTGCTTCCCGTTATATTCATATTTGATGTGAGGTTATGTTTGTGTGCTTTCATTCTCTTTGTTTTGTTGCCAAGACGATTAGTTTCTTGCTTCTTCTAGGGTATAGCTTGCCTCCTTATGTTGGGCTTTACCATTTATTATCCTTTGTAGTGCTGGATTTGTAGAAAGATATTGTGTAAATTTGGTTTTGTCATGGAATATCTTGGTTTCTCCATCAATGTTAATTGAGAGTTTTGCTGGATACAGTAATCTGGGCTGGCATTTGTGTTCTCTTAGGGTCTGTATAACATCAGTCCAGGATCTTCTGGCCTTCATAGTTTCTGGCGAGAAGTCTGGTGTGATTCTGATAGGTCTCCCTTTATATGTTACTTGACCTTTTTCCCTTACTGCTTTTAATATTCTTTCTTTATTTTGTGCGTTTGGTGTTTTGACAATTATGTGACGGGAGGTGTTTCTTTTCTGGTCCAATCTATTTGGAGTTCTGTAGGCTTCCTGTATGTCTATGGGTATCTCTTTTTTTAGGTTAGGGAAGTTTTCTTCTATGATTTTGTTGAAGATATTTACTGGTCCTTTGAGCTGGGAGTCTTCACTCTCTTCTATACCTATTATCCTTAGGTTTGATCTTCTCATTGAGTCCTGGATTTCCTGTATGTTTTGGACCAGTAGCTTTTTCCGCTTTACATTATCTTTGACAGTTGAGTCAATGATTTCTATGGAATCTTCTGCTCCTGAGATTCTCTCTTCCATCTCTTGTATTCTGTTGGTGAAGCTTGTATCTACAGCTCCTTGTCTCTTCTTTTGGTTTTCTATATCCAGGGTTGTTTCCATGTGTTCTTTCTTGATTGCTTCTATTTCCATTTTTAATTCCTTCAACTGTTTGATTGTGTTTTCCTGGAATTCTTTCAGGGATTTTTGCGATTCCTCTCTGTAGGCTTTTACTTGTTTATTAATGTTTTCCTGTTCTTCCCTAAGTGTGTTCAGGTCTTTCCTGAAGTCCTCCAGCATCATGATCAAATATGATTTTGAAACTAGATCTTGCTTTTCTGGTGTGTTTGGATATTCCATGTTTGTTTTGGTGGGAGAATTGGGCTCCGATGATGGCATGTAGTCTTGGTTTCTGTTGCTTGGGTTCCTGCGCTTGCCTCTCGCCATCAGATTATCTCTAGTGTTACTTTGTTCTGCTATTTCTGACAGTGGCTAGACTGTCCTATAAGCCTGTGTGTCAGGAGTGCTGTAGACCTGTTTTCCTCTCTTTCAGTCAGTTATGGGGACAGAGTGTTCTGCTTTCGGGCGTGTAGTTTTTCCTCTCTACAGGTCTTCAGCTGTTCCTGTGGGCCTGTGTCTTGAGTTCACCAGGCAGCTTTCTTGCAGCAGAAAATTTGGTCTTACCTGTCCCGAGGCTCAGGTTTGCTCGTGGGGTGCTGTCCAGGGGCTCTCTGCAGCGGCAGCAACCAGGAAGACCTGTGCCGCCCCTTCCGGGAGCTTCAGTGCACCAGGGTTCCAGATGGTCTTTGGCTTTTTCCTCTGGCGTCCGAGATGTGTGTGCAGGGAGCAGTCTCTTCTGGTTTCCCAGGCCTGTCTGCCTCTCTGAAGGTTTAGCTCTCCCTCCCACGGGATTTGGGTGCAGAGAACTGTTTATCCGGTCTGTTTCCTTCAGGGTCCGGCGGTGTCTGTGGCAGGGGTCCTGCCGCTCCTGGGCCCTCCCCCACGGGAGCCCAGAGGCCTTATACAGTTTCCTCTTGGGCCAGGGATGTGGGCAGGGGTGAGCAGTGTTGGTGGTCTCTTCCGCTCTGCAGCCTCAGGAGTCTTGGATTTCTTAATATAAGCTATTTCTATATCTGTGCGTGTATTTTGAAATCGTTCCCAAATGTTAGATTCAGGAAAGCATATTCTTTTGGATGCCTATTAAGTTGTGCAAAAACAGCAATGTGCTTTGGCTTGGAAATTGGCTTTGAAAGTGATCATGACTTTAACTTTAGAGCGTAGATCTGATAAAGAAGAGTCATCTCTGCTAATATCTCAAAGATTGTCCGTTACTACACATTTCCACACCCCAGCCTCTCCACCCAGAGGAATCTGCTCCTTCAGTCTATTTCTGCTCACCGGTCTACTGAAGCGGTGGGGACTGAAGCGATTAAGCAGTATCCCAAAGACATGGGAGATGATTTTGAATTTTTATGTTTAGATTTAGTAGTCATTACCAAGCATTGGGGTTTGTTCATTTCATTTCTTGGGGTACACTAGGTAATGTCTGAGACCCCATTCCTGTATCCTTCCTTTCAAAGTGGAGCTTTTGCAATGTACTGTGGGTGTAATGCATGCAGTTCAATGGATGTGGTCCATGGACCAGACAGGGATTTGTGACTCACTCTTTGTTAAGTTTGAGTGGAAGAATAAAGTGGGACTCTTGGTGAAAGGACATGAGGCCATTTTCCCATCCTGGTCTGTGGATGAAGACTCGGATGTTCACCGGTTAAAATTGCATCGTAATCATTACCTATTGAATGACCCCAGCTTAAATCATGGTTATTTCCCTGGTTTTGTTTATATGAATGTACAACCCACAGAAACATACATTTCAGGACATGCGTTCCAATCCTGATACTGCAAACCGTAAACCTTAGTTCAATCCTCATTCAGCAAGCCATTTACTAAGTGATATGGACAACTGTGGATTTCCAGCGAGCTGTGGGGCCCTTCTGATGTTCTTGGGCACATTTCAACATCCATCTTCTGGGGACCCACCTCCCTATCCGTATTCTGGATACAGTTTTTCGTTGTTTTGATATAAATCAAACACATTTGTGTGCTTGTATGCGATTGGTGCTTTTGTGTAGCAGTCTCCTATTTTACATTTGATTTTGCAGTATTACATACTAATTAAATGAATGAATGAATGAATGAGTGAGTGAGTGAGTGAATTATTCATTGGTTGTTTTAAGGAGAAGAAAGAAGCACATTTGAAAAAATAAGGAAAAAGATTCTGAGCTCATTGAGGGTAGATATAATGTGTTGGTAAGGTTTTTTTTTATTCTATTAATGAAAACACTTGTATCTGATATTATTAGCCATGTTCTGGCATTTGTAACTCTCTAGTTAAGGGAAAGAAGATCAGGGAAAGCCAGAGCACAGCACCTTCCTACCTCATAGCTACACACTTCACGGCCTGTGACCCAACTTACTCCCACCTCATGGTAACACACTTGAGGACTTGTGACACATCCCATTCCCACGTCACGATAGCATACTTCACAGTCTGTGACACAGTCACTTCCTAGTTTATTTCCTTTTCATTTGGACAGTGTTCATAGGCTGAGCTTACATCATAAGCACTTTAATACTACATTTAAGAAGGTCTTTATAAATATTTTTGCAACTAATTTTCTACTATTTTTTTAACTGCAAAGAAAATTGTAAGAAACTCAGACTGTTTGAAATTCATGTCTTAAGACGATGGATACCGCTGATTAGCAGATCAATTACCTTATAAGCCCTCTCCTCTGTTTTGGGCAATACTTCGATTCTGATTTCTTTCTTCAGGGTCTAAGACTCTCTTTTCTCCATGTTGATGACTTTTACTTATTATGTTATATCTAATAGTGTGTGTTCATATGTTAGCAACCATACATTATAGGTAATGAAATATTTGCCAATTTAACATATCGCCTCTATACTATGAAAAATTAAAAGTCTAAATGAATCTATTCACTTTCTTTGTGCTTCTCTGTCTCTCTGCTTTGCATAGTTAATAATGAAAGGAGAGAGATACAGCAATAAGCATGCCTGGGTCTCCTGTTCCAGGCTATCTGTTATCTTTATGCCTATCAACCCTCTCTGTACAACTTTATCACCCCCACTCACAGATGGGCAAACATAGATGTAGAAAGATTAACTCTGCCAAGGTCACATGGTTTTGGTGATGAACACACACACACACACACACACACACACACACACACACACACACATATATATGAGATAGTGAAAATGTGAAATCCAGTGCAAGGCTCCACAACTCCCGTGTGACCATCTTAGCTGTATAGAGCAGTGGTTCTCATCCTTCCTAGGCCTGTGACCCTTTAATATAGTTCCTCCTACTGTAGTGATCCCCAACCATAAAATTATTTCATCGATGCTTCACAGCTATAGTTTTGATACCATTAGATCTCATAATGTAAATATCTGATGTGTAGGATATCTGATATGTGACCTCCCTAGGGGGTGGTGACCTACAGGTTGAGAACCGCTAGTATAGACGATTATTGACAGGTATAGACTTTTTGGTCTGGCTAATGCCAGTGTGTGATGTTTTCATTTTTTTAATTATAAGCTTATTTCATAGCAAAATTTATAAGAAACTTTAATGAATAAGTGAGTGCTTATGCAGGAGGCAGTGTGACAGAAGCAAAAATAGCCCCTCGTTCTCTGTCACATTCTTAGTTTTATATTATTTTAAGACATGGAGCCAGTTCATTCTTCTTTTTAACTACAACCAAGTCTTCCACAACGTCACTGGTTGTAACTTGTTTAAATAAAAAAAAAATAGATCTTTTATTACTTAAGAGTCATTTATTTCATGTAAAGACATACGTTACTGTGATGTTCTTGGTTGTCAACTTGACACAGCTGGAGAGAAGGACCCAAAACAGAATAACTGCCTTTGTCCCACAGGTTATAAACATTTCTTTAAAGGCATTTTCATAATTGCTGTTTGGTATGGGACGGTCAGTCTATGGTAGGCAGTGCAATCCCTAGGCAGGTAGTCCTGGGATATATACCTGTATAACTGAAGCTAATCAGAAAGCTATTCAGTAAGCAGCATTCTTCTGTGGTCCTGCCTTCAGTTCCTGCTTCTCTGTGCTTACCTGGCTTCCCTCAGTGAAGGAGAGCACTCTGCAAGCCGAACTAAATATTTCCTCCCCACCCAAGTTGTTTGTGGTGGGTCGCAGTGTTTTAACATAGTGATAGGAAGCATTGACTGTAGACAGCAGAGAAGGCGATGCAGTGTTGCTTCCTGTGTGTGCTAACATGGGAATTTCTCAAATTTCAAGGTTGTTTGTATTGTCTCATTTTATTTTGTATTTTTGGAGATTAATTTTTTCTGGGAAAATTTTAGTAAGTAATATTTTCTTAACTAATATAGTTTGTTGTGTTTTTTAGTGGAATTAGGACAGAAGCCAGGATTTAGTTCTACTGTGAAATTGCCTCCCTCTCCCCCCAAAGCACTCACTTATTGCTTAAGTCTCTTATAAACTTTTCTACTAAAACCTTGCAAACAAAGAAGCATCACATACTGAAAGTAACCAGTAGAACTCAAGGGCTACAGCACAAGTAATATCCTGAACCCCAGATACTGGTCTCACAGACATTTCAGTACAGTCTCCCTGGAATAAACACAAGGTCCGAATTCACTATGTAATTGTATTTCTCTGTTCCATCACATGTGTGCAAACGTACCTAAGTTATTGTCACACTTCACTTAGTGTCCCAACAGTAGTATTATGATCAAGTCTCAGGGTTGAGTGCATCCTCATCCTGTTTATAGGATGCTGCTGTGGTGACATTTGGTGTCTCTGTTTAAGCTATGTGTGTTTTCTAATAACCACTATTTATTCTCAGTACCAAGGACCAGCAAAGGCTAAGCACAAGTTCGACCTCTCAGGTGCATCCAACTCATATTCATGTTCTGCTTTCAAGACTGACTTATCAATGGATCATAACCATTCTATTCTCAAATTACTTATCAACTCTAAGGGTGTGTTGTATATTTCATAATAAACTTTATATTTTAGAAGAGTCTTAGATTTAAAGATATATTGAACAAACGGCCTATCATTAATTTTCTTTTTTATTAACAATTTGCATTATCATATAGCTCTTTAGAAACCTACATTGTTCTTTGATCAACTTGGGTTTGGTTTTTGTATAAGGTCTGGGTCTAACTTCATTCTTCTACATATGGACATCCAGTTTCCCCAGCACTATTTATTGAAAAATACTATCTTTTTGCTAGTGTATTTTTTGGTGTCTGTTTTGACTTTAACAGTGGCTATAATTATACATACTAATGTTTGGGTCTTCTACTTTGATCCGTTGGTTTACATGTCTGCTTTTCTTCCAGTATCACATTGTATTATGTGTTAGGTATTGTATGTAATATGTTGTATGTTGTGTGTTGAATGTTGTATGTTGTGTGTTGTGTGTTGTATGCTATGTGTTGTATATTTCATATTGCACATTGTATATTGTTCCACTGCAGTATAATTTGAGGTCTGAAATGATAATCCCTCTAGTATTGTTCATTTTTCTCAGAACTGTTTTGTTTGCCTGGAGTTTTTCTGTGAATCCATTATGAGTTTTAGAATGTTTTTCCTATTTCTGTGAGGAATGAGATACAGATTTGGATTTAGGTTGTGTGGAATTTGTCAGTGGCTGTGGTGTGGTGGCCATTTTCACCACGTTAATTGTACCAACCAATGGGCATGGGATGGTTTTCATATTCTAGTGTCCTTTCCCATCTCTTTCTTCAGAGATTTGAAGTTTGCATTGTAGAACTCCTTCATGTCCTTGGTTGGGTTTATTTACTGATATTTTGTTTGATGCTACTTTGAATTAAGTATGTCCATAATCTCTTCGATTGGGTGATTTTTGTTGATATATAGAAAAACTATTGATTTTTGTAGTTTAGTGTTCTATCTTGCCACTTTGCAGAAATGGCTGATAACTTCGAGAAGTGTTTTTGTGTGTCTGATTATTTGTTTGCTTTCCTGTAGAATTTTGGGGACCTGATATAATGGTATCCTGTCATCTACAGATAAGGGAGAGTTTGACTCCATCTTTTTTCCTATTTGCGTTTCTTCAATTTTCTGCTACTACCTTATTGCTTAGAAGAACAGTAGTGGAAATGAGGAGGGAGAGTGGAAAGCCCTATCACACCCTGATCTCAGAGTGGTTCCTTCACGTTTTTCACGTTTAGGATGGTGTTGGCTGTGGCTTTGTCACTTAAAGAATTTAGTGTGCTGAGGTACGTCCTGAGACTCTATCCCCCTAGGACTTCTATGGTGACAATGTTAGATTTCGTCAAAGGTGAAACATTCTTCTAATGCTTTTCCTGTTCAAGGTTGCAGAGCAAATCTGCGCACTCCTGAAATAATTTTGCCCCTGGACAGTTGTGCTCTGCTCTTCTCCGTTCACTATTTGTCTTCTTTTCTCCCCTGTGCTTTACCCTTCACCAGCATAACAGAGAATTACGCTGATTATTTTAATTACTGGATTGGATTTCTTTTGCAGGCACTAGGCATGTTTCTCTGAAATATCTTTTTCCATAATAAATGGCGAACTAAGGATTTTTGTTAAAAATAGGGGTGGTGTGGAAAGGAAATTAAGCTTCCATGAATTGGAAAACTTTCCAAATTACTGAGTGCATATTGCAAAATTACAACTCTGTATGCAATCTCTAGTCTTGGGGACAGCTGCTCTGACCTTTGCACCCTGGTCTTTCTTCTGCTCTGTTCCATGTTCACATAGGGGGTTTGGGGTTCCGTCCTAACTCTGTTACTTTCATTACATTTCAAGTGGTTTTTTTTTTTTTTTGGTATATGTGTGTAGAGTGGAGGTATATGTGCATGGGAGTGCAGTACCCATACAGTCCAGAAGAAAGCATCAGACCCCATTAGATCCTGTGTAGGTGGAGTCGCAGGCCACCAAACTTTGCTGTTGGAAAACAAACTCAGGTTTTCAGTAAAAGCAAAAGGTGCACTTAACCACTGAGCAGTCTTACCCCATCACTGCTTAATTTGCTTTGAGTCTATAATAGCAGTGGGCTTCACAAGAGCCCCTCACTTGTTATTTTAATCTCTTTCTCTCGCCTTTTACCTTCTATAAAAATTGTAAGAAGCATGTAGAAGAGGTGGGGTGGGGCCCAGCAATTATTTCAAGACTTCTTCAATGTTCTTATCTCCCTTTTATGGAAGGAGAGTGCTATAAGCTTGCTACCTCAATTGTTTCAATAGATTTCCTCTGAAATAGAAATTGCTCTGTCATGCTAGTTTGTATGCTAGAACATTAACATCATGATTCTATGCTTTTGACAAATATGAATGTATTTGGTTTTAAGAGAGCTCTTGGAGCCTCCATTTTGCTGAAAGTCCCTCTTGCTTGTGTGTCATCTATATGCCAAGGGTGTCCTCATGATATGGCTTAATGTGTGGATATGTGCATATGCTTAGATGAACAAACATCTACATATATGCATGTTTGGATATGAAAATTTAAGCCCTCTCAATGCAAATTGTGGCAAAGGGGGCTTTAGATGTAGATGCGGTTTGATATCTTCAAATAGAAATCCAATGAAAATTTAAAACCGTGGCAGAAAGTGCAAACATCTTATCTGAATAGCTTACCTCTGTACAGACGGAGTCAGAAGTTTGGTGTGGGTCCAGTATACACCTGCAGAGAGAATACACTTTATGCACCTAGTTCCTTTGCAAGGAGACTGCCCAATTTGCATGAATTTTCTCCTCGATTCTTAAGCCTGATCTTTCCCAAAGCTCATGTGACTCGTTCTCAAGAGTCATGCTCTGTTAAACCATTTCTTTGTCTATTTCTTCTTCCAAAGCTGAAGAAAGCATCAGTAGCAATCTCATGAATCCACTCACAGTGTGGAGGGTGCTTCAGCAAGCCAAGATCACGTGTGATGTGAGAGTTCAAACAATAGTAAGGCAATAGAAAGATCTGAACAAAGAAGAAAAAAAATCACCTTTATTAACTTACTCAGGGGGACTTGCTTTGTGAAGAAGTTGTTAAGTCAGGGTTCCTGCGTTTATTACTTTTAGGCACACTAATTTTATTTTAGGAATTAAACCTAATAATTGTGCTTTGCTTTATTTGAGGTTACCTTATTTGCAATGATTTTCCTAGCACTTGAGGGTGTAGATTTCATTAAATCCAAAGAGAGCATTTGTTTTAGCTTAATAATACATGTGAGTCCCCAAACAGTAAGTTGGTTATATTTAAATATGATCACGTGAGGAAAGCCATAATTGTTATAGCCCATAAATGCATGTGAAATGGTAAAATGGTTGTAGAGCCTATTGATCCCATATAAGCAAAAGCAGAGAGCATTACTTTTAGAAACTCAAATGCAGCACTAACAAGAAATTACTATACATTAAATCCCTACCTCTCTCGATGTACTTCAAGCGTCCTCTTACTGAGAAATACCTACAAAAAGCACTTTCATCTGCGCATTTAATATCAAAGTGTCTTAAAGGTAATGCTTAAAGCAACGGGATCTCCTGACTTTGAATTCAAAGTGTGTTTTTATGGCTAGTGATCTTATTCCCCTTCCCTGTGATGGGAACGAGTTTCAAAACCGAGGACAGAGAAAAGACAAAGCAAAGAATAAAGGGTACTGTCTCCTCTCTTAGCAGATGGTCATGGTTACGGGATTTCTAGTGCAGCTCTTGTTTTCTTCAGTGAGGTTGCTTTTTGTATCTTCCAATACCATGGCATTTTGTAACATATCGGTAAAATATAGCAACTATTGATTTACCACATATGTCATAAACCATGACAAAAATTACTACCGTCTGTCTCCTCTTCCAAGTAGGATTTCCTATTTGGTATTACAGGCAGGAAGCTGCTATTCCTTTCCTGAAATGGCAGGCTGTTTCAGAACATTTTTACTTCACTCTATGATGGACTACTCACTTTCAGGTGATAGATTGGAAACTGCTGTCAGAAATTTTGGATATTAGTAAGCTAGGTGAAAGGCGGGACTCTAATTTATAACCCACCCAACCATCTCCCAGATCTCAATCCTTGACAACAGCAACAGTAGAAACACAGTGAAGTCAAGATAACTCTTTAAAGGACTATGCCTTCTCCTGACTCCTGGAGAACTCCCGGGTTAAAGACATTATCCCATTTATCGTCTTTCCTATTTCATGACATTAAGCTGACACTTGAGCCACAAGATACTGTTAGCTTCTAGGAGTTCAACATTTCCTTTTTGTAAGGAGGGATTTCAGGTCACAGAATGTCAAGACAAGGTTCCAGGCAGTCATGGGTAAGTATTTTCAAAGCTTAACTCAGAAGTTGCTAGAACCAATGATGGAGAGAATGAAGTAGATATCTGTTGTATCCATTCTAGAACACCCGGTTTGACCCCTGACCTAGCCCTTGCAACTGTGGTCAGATCCTGATACTCTCCTCAGTTTAGCTCTTGGCAGTGCAGTGGGCAGCTTATGCCCAGTCCTCATGATCTACTAGCCTATGACTCAGCCATGGGTACTGTACCTAACTCTTGCATCTCTCTTTGATTGCTCTCTATATTTTCCATTAATTATTGGTTGTCTTGACACAATCACTCTCTTTTGATATCATTGGAGCCCCAAAACCTATAGAACATATTCTGGAAGGTACAATTTTTCCCATCAATTCCTCTATAGTGGTTTAGACTTCTCAGAGGCCCTCAGTAGAGTTGAGACTCAGTTGTCTAAAGTAGAATTAATATTATTACCTATAACATAACACAACACACACACATATATACATACATACACAAACACACACACACACACACACACACACACATATACACACACATTGTCCCACATTAATTTGGAAAAGGAACTATGCCCTCCACCAGTGGAGGACAAAATACAAGTGGAAAAAATGTGCCAAAAGAACATGGACAAACTCTATCTTGACCTAATTCATTAACAACATAGCATTCTACAAGTTTATTGAAAGCAATCTAGTCATGCTTTAAAGCATATGAGAATATATAAGTGCCACAAGTACTCTTCAATGTGACAACTAGGTTAGCAATTCTACTCATCTGTTACTCTATGAACCAAATGATGGCAAGCTATCCATAAAGGTGTAACAGTGACACTCATGTTAGAGGTAACCACCAGCTCTTTAATTGAATTTAAGGCCCGTTCAAGAGGAGAGAAATTATACCTGGTACTAGGCAGCTCTGCCCTGAGCTAGAGAGGTTATGGATAGTAGAAGAAAAGCTACTACCATCACTTGCCAGACAAGCCTAATTCCTTAACTGCATCAAATCTTTTCTTTATTTCCACAATTAACTGTAGTTGTCACTCCTTATCACTGAAGCTTCCCTCTACAGAAAATAGAGAGCATTACGGAAATCTACATTTAGACACATTGCAGAAGTCAATTTACTGTGAGGAGCTCAATCCCATTGGATACATCCACATCACAGCTCTTCATCTATGTCTTAGGGAATATGTTGGCAGAAAGGCGGGAAAGATTCTAAGAGCCACAATTCAAGGAAGTCTAATGTGAGACTGCCTATCTTGAAAATGTCACAAACTAGAGCTGAACAGTGACAATCAGAAGATATGCTAAGGTGGAAGGGGAGAAATCTCGTCCCAGAGAAAGAATTATAAATTATAAACAAAAATTGACTCAACAGAATGTATTTATGTATTCGTGCATTTGTGTGCATGCACTCTCTCTTGCATGCATAGTCACACACACACACACACACACACACAGAGTATTTAACAATAGTAGTCAAAGAAGAAGAGGCTTAATTTGAAAGTATATTCATGCAACATGGGAGGGAGGGCTTAGAGGTTGGAACAGGAAGGGGTAAGGAGTATCATAGTATTTTAATAAAAATAAACGAGTATTTAAAATATAAAACATTATGGCCTATGATAACATTAAGAGTCCTTCATCTCCTGAGAGATAGGGGTGTTGTCATTGTGACGAAGCAGATGTATGACTTGGTGTTGCTTCAAGGAGCATTACAGCTATCTAACTCTTTGGTTTAAATGCCCAGCACAAGTGTTTACTAACCCAGTACATATCCCACAGAAGATATTGGTATTCCTTAAGCACATGAACAGAAATCTCTACATGGAGACAACCAGCATATCTACTAAGAAGCAAAGGGTCTTCTGGGCTTCAGAATATCAATGGAAACTTTGTTCAAAGAGGACAGAACAGAGCTCTGGAGTTCATTATGGACTTTGTAAAGCTCTCAGCTCCTGGGTGTGGCCCCTTCAAATGCAAGATCGTGTCTCTCTGGAAATGCTAACCCGAAAGCTCAGTTCTAGCAGCTTCTTTGAGTATATCCTTTGTCCTGAATGGCTAACTAAACTGATGTCTAGTCCTCAAGGAGGGAAGACACGAATGAGCCTGTAACCCAAAGAGCAGACCTCCTCCTGAAATCTGTCCATTTCTCCTGATGAAAGTTATATGACTGTCCTGATGGAGGGCAGGGGAGGGTGGAAGCCCAGGGATGATGAGCTGTCTCGATGAATGTGAACAACCAGCGTCAGGTGCACAGCTATTGCACTTTAAAAAGATCATCAGTTCTTAAAATCTGTCTGCCGAGGACTGATGGAATGCCTAGCTGTCAGGTGAACTTCAGGGAGGGCACATTTTCAGGACCCGTATCATCAGCTTTTCCTGTTGAAAAGTAATAAATGTGCTCTGGAGAGTTTTTAGAATGTATAAAGAGGTATCTAGGTTTGTTACTAAGATACAGTATGACTACCTACAGCGTTTTATAAGATGAGCTTAGAAATAATAAAAGAGTTGTTGGGAATGTTAGCTAAGCAAAGTTAACTGGGATGGGCTTCAGAAGAGCTACTGGGCATAAGATTCTCTTGGGAGCCCTGATGCCTTAGTTAGGATTTCTAACCCAATACCATGGCCAAAAAGCATGTTGGGAAGGAAAAGGTTTATTAGGCTTACACTTCCAGATCATAGTTCATTAGAGGAAGTCAGGACAGGAAATCAAGCAGGGCAGGAACCTGGAGGCAGGAGAAGATGCAGAGGTCAAGGAGGGTGCTGCTTACTGTCTTGTCTCTCATGGCTTGCTTAACTGGCTATCTTACAGAACCCAGAACCACCAGGCCAGGCATTGTACCGCCCACCCTGGGCTGGGCCTCCCCCATTGCTCACTAATTGAGAGAAAATGTATTACACCTGGATCTCATGGAGGCATTTCCTCAACTGAGGCTCCTTTCTCTCTGATGACTCTAGCTTAGGTCAAGTTGACACACAAAGTCAGCCAGAACATCTGGATTAGTAATGATCCAAGGAGGAGATGGTGGCTTATCTGTTTCCTATGCTACATAGCCATGAGAATTAATAAGTGCACGCACATTGATATTTTAGTGGTAAAACTGGAAATTTCACAGAAGGGAAATTCATGTAAGTTGGAGAGGGTGAGGCATGCAAACATAGCGAAGAGCTAACTGACCTTGGACTCCACTTGATTTGAGTTATTATCAACCCTCTCTTCTAGAAATGTCCCTGGCCGCCTAGTTCTTTCTCTTGCACACACTGTGCACATGCACATAAACAACCTCACACCTATTCATGCATCTTTCCTGAAAAGAACAATGAAACATCTTTTTCCCACCCTAACACTAATTAAACAGAGAGCTTCTATTCTATTCAAATATTTTTCCTATACATCTGCATACAAAAGATGGAAAGGCAAATCTGCCTTTGGCGCATGACCAATAAAGATAAAACTGTGTCTCCAGATAAACTTTAAAGAGAAAATTGACTATTAAAAAGTATATATTTATATTTAAAATGTATATGATTAAAATCCAATGCATTATGGCTACAGACAGGAGTAGTACAGAAAGTGATTATGTCATGTAATCTAGTGATCAAAGCTGAGGTCCACCTTCATCATGGCCTTTCATAGTTAAATTGCTCTTTTATTCTTGAGCCCCATGAAAGGAAGCCCCCATTAAAAAATTGAGCCCTTGAGTATAATCTCTCAGTCACCCACGGTTCTCGAGTAGTGTGTTTGGATATTTCTATTGCTCTGCTTTAAATAAAATTCCCTTGTACTTTGGCAAATCTGTGTCAGCTTTTATTTCAGTTCCTTGACTATGAATCAAGAATGGAGAAATGCCTGGCCCTAACCAGAAGTTACAAGACAGTGTCTTACAGTGTGCTGTAACTCGATAAAATTTAGGTATTTTGATTAAATGATTGACCCATTTGACTTAGCACATTAAGTGCATAGTAGCAGTCATTACCGTGTTCTAACAGCTCTACAAAGGCTAGATCATTTGATCGTCCACATTTTGAGAATGTTGATTATAAAATTGAGTGATATAACTTTTCTGCCTATAACCTGAAACTAGAAAGCACTATCCCAAATTATAGTGGATTTGTTTTCAATGATGAGATCATCAAACTTTACAAAAGAGGAGAACTTACTCCATGTGGCACAACTAGGGAGAAAAGATTCTGGGACCCAACAACTGAACCTGGTGACTCTATTCACTGCTGGTCAGGACAATGAAGCTAGTTACTTTTCCTTTCAGCAAGCCAAAAACAAGGAGAAAGAACCTAAATATAGGACATACAGTATATTTGGGCACTGAAGAGGTTAAGTAAAAATGAATTCTAGACCAGTCAAAGCCTCATGCATATAAGAGCAAAACCTAGCGAAAGAAGTCCAACATCAATCGGGGTCATAAACAGGAAGAGCTTCTAATTGAAACTGAAAACCCAGTGTTCCCCATATGAGGCATTTCTCTATCAAAATTCCACTAGAGAGGATAAAAGTAGGTTGATAAAGCTAACAGAAAAGATTAAAGGCTCATATCAAGCAGTTCTCGAAATAAAAGCCAAACAAGTCCAAACACCGCACACACACACACACACACACACACACACACACACACACACACAAAGTGGAAAAAAATAAGCAAAGACTGCAGAGATCAAGTACACAGCAGTAGGCAGGGAACTTCAAAGCAGGGGTGCGAAATGTTGGTCTCATGACAAACTAGTAAATAAACAAATAGCTAAGTAAATAAAATAAACAGAGCCAAGGGCGGAGAGGTGTATGCCGTTGATCTCTATAACATCATTGTTTATGTGAGAACTGAATCTTCCTACCAGTAACACAAAACAAATTTTTATTATGTGCAAAAGAAATTATACACAAATCCATTGCTGGCTTAAAAAACTACATGGAGAGAAGTAGGTAAAAAATGGTTTGTTGTACAATGCATATAATGTGTTTGCACATATATGTGTATCACATATATATGTCATAGCCATATGACATGAAATATGAGCTCATTTCCTTAGAAAATGGAATAATATAAATAGACATTTATTAATCTGTACAGTGTTTGGCCTGGGGAAGTTTATGGATAACCCAGTGAGGAGTCTAAGAGAGAATCCATACGATAAAAAGGAAGGGGAAAATGGAATAGAATCGAAAATACATGTAAAGCTTCCAATTGGTAGAGTTCTAACTTCTAAAAATTAGTAGCAGCTCCTCATAAGTGAAGCACTGAGGAAATAATGGCTCTGTGGAATTTGAAATGTATAACTTTATTTATCTCTGTGTTTTATAAGTATGAATCCTGGCTTTTACCTTTGCCTTTCTGATTTCCCAAGCTTGTGAAATTCTAGAGTCTCTCATGATTCTTTGAGCCACACTGATATCCTGATATCGCTGTAACAGTAAAACATCCCGCCTTCTGTCTTAGAGCTAGTTCTTCACAAAGGAAACATCTCTTCCAGGACAGAGAGGAGACCGTCCTGAAACCGGAAAGTATACAAACTTTCCATGGATGGGAAAGCTAAACCTATCGAGATTCACCAGGGGCCCTGCTTAGGGTGGTAGAAACAGGAAAACAACGGCTCTGAGTAGGGGGGAGGATCTGACAGCTCAGTTTACAAGAGGTCATTGTCTGACGTGTGGAGCTACCTAAAATTCTGCAGAGAACTTCGGGAGTGCCGCTTCAAGCACCTACCACCTCTGTTGGTGGAGTGGACTCTTCCGTGATGCAGTTGTCTGTGAATCCTCTTTTTGCTGTAAGTAAACCCTCATTCATAATTTTGTTAGTAACTTCAAAGCATTAGTTATTTGGTCTGTCTTGGGTAGTGTGTGTTTAGGGTTGGGCGTGGGTGCGTGCGTGCGTGCGTACATGCATGTGTATATATGTCTCTAGGAAGTGTCTCTCCATGGCTTGTGAAAAGTCTTGCCATTTGCCGTGGTGGTGACGTGTCTTACTTTTCTGGTATCATGTGTATAACTCATCTGTGTCATAGGAGCACGTACCTAAAAACATTTCTAGTAGAATTTGTCACTATTTAAATAATAAGCAACAAACTGTTTCTATGTGTCATAAGAGGTTTTGCATAAGAATTTTGTATGAGGACACATTTCTCTACAAGATAATTTGCATGATATCTCAGTTTTTAATAAGTATCCCAAAGATCAGTGAGATTTCCAAGTGAGGTATGAGGCTCTCCATGGCAGAACTAGTTGTAAGACCAATTTTATAAAACCTCATTAAGTTCAGAATTCAAGGAACCAAAGAAAACTTTAATTAGCCAGTTTGGATTCTCTAATATTTTGTTTGATAATATTAGAAATTTTATTTGTCTAGGGAATACTGGTTGTTTTGAACTAAGCAGTTCTTTGAACAAAGGCGGTGGTTTAATGAGGGGTTAGCTCCTGAAGGCTTGTTGCAAGTTTATAGAGAATTGCCATTAGGGAATGTTCAATGAAAACTATAATTTAGCAAACACAAGACAAGAGAAAAAATTCAAATTCTTTCAGAAATGTCTATTGAACTGAGAATGTATCTAAATGTTTGAAGCGAACCTTGGTGACTTCCAACTAACTGTGAAGAAAGATGAGGTGGGAAACAAGTGAACTGCTCCTTTCAAATAAATAAAGAACCTTAGAAAAATTAGTGCTGGGTGGTGGGTACTTTAATTTCAGCACTCGGGAAGCAGAGATAGGAGAATCTCTGAGTTTGAGGCTAGCCAAGAATACAGAGTTCCAGGTCAGCCGGACTACAGAGTGAAACACTCTCTTGGAAAAAAAACTAGAAAAAAATAAAAATAAAAACAAAAAAGAATTATTTAGCTCTCCCCAACACCAAGGGAAACTAACGCACAATGCAGTGTCTTAAATAAATAAATTTGGATGAAACAGATGCTAACCTTTCATTTTATTAACCATGGAAAAATGGCTTTAATTCTGTTCTGCTATGAACTTGAGCTTTAACTGTTAAGAATTTCTAGCTTTGGCTCCTAGTCCTGCTTACTTAGGGTTACTTTGTCTTTAGATGTATCGGGATCTCCCACAGAAGATGTGTCTTTCTTACTGTTTGCTACGGAAATCACAATGTAAACTTAAATACATCTACTCTTCAGAACAAACACAGAGAAGAGCAACTAACTATTCCTGTAGGAGAATTCTTATAGGAGAATATACAAAGTTAGGTGGGGGTTTGGGGTTTTCAGTTTCTGTTTGTTTTCTATAGTTGTCAAGTGCTAGGAATTTTTGTGTTAGGATAACCTTCATAGTACCCCAAAGATTTTGGAATGTTATGTTTTAATTTTCATTCAATTCTTGGATTTGTTTTCCATTTTCTTTTTTTTAATTGAATATTTTTTATTTACATTTCAAATGTTATCCCCTTTCCTGGTTTCCCCTTCAGAAACTCCCTATCCCAACCTCCTCCCCCTGCATCTATGAGGGTCCTCCCCCACCCACTCACTCCCACCTCTTGGCCCTGACATTCCTCTACACTGGGGCATCGAGCCATGGCAGGACCAAGGGCTTCTCCTCCCATGGTGCCCAACAAGGCCATCCTCTGCTACATATGCGGCTGGAGCCATGGGTCTGTCTATGTTTACTCTTTGGATTAGTCCCTGGGAGCTCTGGTTGGTTGGTATTGTTGTTCTTATGGGGTAGCAAACCCCTTCAGCTCCTTCAGTCCTTTCTCTAACTCCTCCACTGGGGACCCCGTTCTCAGTTCAATGGTTGCTGCGTGCCTCTGCCTCTATATTTTTTCCTTGACCCCGTTGTCATTAGGGAATGTTTTCAGTTTCCACGAGCTCCTGTACTTATGTTCTTCCTGTTGCTGTTGATATCCAACTTTGCCCCTGTGTGCTCATAAAGGAGGCTGAGTCTGATTCAATTTTCCCATATTTATTGACATTTGCTTTGGATACTAGTGAATAGTTCTTTGTTGGGCACCATTTCATGAGTTGCCTGTATTTTGGAGCAGAAAGTCTTATGACTAATGGTGTAACGATAATGGAATCCTGACTAACATAAAGGTATTTTTGTCCTTTGAAATCGGTTGGTTATGTTGTCTAATAAGAGTCAGAAACCTAACAGAATTCACTGAATATTATCATGGTATTACCCTTATTAAAGTAGAGAATACTTTGAGCCAGTTTATAATATTTCAATATATAATAGTAAGCAACAACCAAGGGAGAGGTGTGTTAGTGCTTGTAACAGATGAATAGATGTTACTGTACATTGGATATATATTTCCCGAAAGCCCATGTGTAGTAGCCAGGGTCATTATTGTGGTTCTGTTGGGAGGTTTTAGAATCCTAAAATGGCTGGGCCATTCATCAGTGCCACTGAAGGTAGAGCTGAGGCCTGGGACTCTGACTTCTCTTTCACTTCCTAGTTGTTATAAAGCAAGCAATTACCTCCACTCTGTGTTTGTGGCAAGGTATACACCTTTGCCACTGGCCCAAAGAGGATTGTCCAATAGAACATAAAGTGTGTGTGTGTGTGTGTGTGTGTGTGTGTGTGTGTGTGTGTTTGGCTTCCTGCTTGAGCATATGCAGTCCATTGTGTTTAAGAAGACCTGGCGTCATGAAAAGAAGGCTGTGGGTCACACTGTAATCAGGAAGAAGCAAATGCAAAAGGCCAGGTTTGTAAAGTCTCAGTATTCACATCACTGTGGCTTGCTTCCTTCTTAAAGGCTTCATATCCTACACATTCCACAGCCTTTCCAAAACAGCTAGGGACCACATTTTAGACACACGAGACTGGGAGCGACATTTCTCATTCAAGACCCAACAGTCATGGCAAACATTTTGTCATGGTGGTTGAAAGCTAATAAAGCAGACTCATGAAACAAGGAGATTTTCAGTAGATGCTTAATATTTATTTACATGTGAGAAATGCCCTCAAATTATGAAATTAATTGGCTGTGACTGTGTGTTCTCATATAATATATATGATTATTTGGGTGCAGCTCTTGAGCTTGATAGGATAGAAGTACAAATCGAGAGTAATACAATCATATTAGAGGACAGATATAAAGAACCACAGGATAGATCTTTAAATCAAAGGTTAGTTTAGTTGGCAAACTTGAGTGTCATCACCTAGTGGTTATGGATAATAAAATGCTTATGAGGAAGGGTCCTCATTACCTACAATTCCACCCCCATTTCAGAAGGTAAATAAATGAAAATATTTGTTGTTATTTTCATCCCATAATTGTATTTTGGGAGAATTACATTTTGGTATTACAGACCTTAAGATACACAGGATTTTTGCCCTACTTCAGATAATATAAACATTATGGCTGCACATAGTAATGAAATTATTTACACCAACTGGACTTCGAGTCAGGTGAATGTGTTTTTGTGATGTGAGCATTCATCGACCAAAGAAGTGCTCTCTTGCAAGTCAGGTTACAATCTTACCATTTAATCAGCTCCTAAACTCTAGAACCTGTTACCCTACCTTTCTCAAGGTGATAAAACCCTCAATCTTAATGTGGGTAGATTTGGTGATTATCTGGCCTCCATCACATTCAGTAGAATTGATCTCTGTCATCTGACCACCAGAACTAGTAGACAAAGGTAAGTGTGTTACATTTAAGTCATCTAGTTTGTAATATTAAATGTGGCAACTTCAGGAAATTAAAACACATATTAACCCAATTCGGACTTAGTTCATGTAAATATTTTTTATCTTTATATTTAATACATAACATTTTATATCTTTAAATTTAAGGCTTAATTCTTATTTAAAAAAACCTAATTGGGATCTGATGTGTATCTACTTTGAGAAAGTTAATTGGAATATTAATGTTTAATGTTATTACTGGTATATTTAAATTGATGCTGCAATTTTAGTTGTTCTATAAGACTTAAATATCTTAGTTTACTAATTATCTTTTTAAAGTTCATATCTTCAATTATAGTTTTTCTTTAAATTTTCATTATATAAATGTATATATCATATATAGTTATCATATATTTTACATACATATATATTGGTATTTTCTTAGCAATTGCTTTGGGGAACATAATATGAGTCATAATCTCTAGCTTTATGATAATTATTTTCAATGAGATATAGAAGAGTTATTCTTATAGAACTTAATTACTTCTTCCTTTATTAACTACTATTATTATTAAGCACCTTGCATTTGTATATTTTATAAAATCAAAAAACAACACTATATCATTGCTATTGCTATTCTCTATAATTTTTTCAGTAAAGAATCTAAGATGGGTGAATATAGATATAGTGTTTATCATATTAATCTCTGTGCACCCTTGTTATTATCTTCATTTGTACATTTGCACTCCCACATATTGTTATTTCTTTATTAAAAGACAGTTTTACTCCCATGCACCTTCTTCCCATTTTAGCTTTGAAATATATTATTCTAATAAGTTTTCCAGTTCCATTTTAATGTATGTAGTTGCTTATACTTGTTTTTGAAATCAGTTGAGAAAGAAGAATTTTTCCTTTTATACTGTCCTTAATAATTGTATAATTGCCTTACTAATGCCCTTGGGTTTTTCACATGAAATTTAATTACACTCTTGGGTTAATTGCTTTCAGTCTGAAGAGCTTTCTTGCAGGATTCCCTGCAATATATGGGTGTTGTTGTTGTTGTTGTTGTTTTATTTTGTTTTGTTTTGAACGGTAGTTACTTCTGTGCACCCAGGACAAAAACACCTCAGAGAAACAAATTAACAGAAGATATTTATTTTGGCTCACAGTTGTAGAAAACTCAACTCGTGGTTTCTTGGCTTTGGCTTTGAGCACCTTGTAAGGCCAAATACTCTAGTGGCTGAGGTCTAAAGAGAAGGAAGCTAGAGAATACACGGCTAAAATAAGACAGGGGCAGGGAAAGAACAGAAACCATGTGGGGCCATGTCTGATGTAGCTTTCAAACAACCTCTAGCTGCCTGCTTCCTCCCACCAGTCAGGATGTTCTATTGTTTCCCCATATAGAGTCTGTTCAAAATTTGAATCCATCAATGAGTTAATCTATACATGAGGTCAACTGTTTATGATTTAATGGTCTCCCAGACACACACAGAGTTATTTGTCACTAATCCAGGCCTTTGTCAATCTAATCAAGATGAAAGTTTAGATTAATCCTTAGCCAGTGGTCTCTGAAATCCATCTGCTGTATATTTGAGCTTGGGGCTCTCATGAAACTATTTATGTGACTTCTACTTGCTTCTCATGAAAACAATCATTTTTAGTTCTGCCAGAGCCTTACTGATACAGATTAAGATGCAGCTGCAATGAACATAGTGGAGCACGTGTCTTTTTTATATGTTGGGGCATCTTTTGGGTATATGCCCAAGAGAGGAATAGCTGGATCCTCAGGCAGTTCAATGTCCTATGTTCATTGCAGCCTTATTTATAATAGCCAGAAGCTGGAAAGAACCCAGATGCCCTTCAACAGAGGAATGGATACAGAAAATGTGGTACATCTACACAATGGAATATTACTCAGCTATCAAAAACAACGACTTTATGAAATTCGTAGGCAAATGGTTGGAACTGGAAAATATCATCCTGAGTGAGCTAACCCAATCACAGAAAGACATACATGGTATGCACTCATTGATAAGTGGCTATTAGCCCAAATGCTTGAATTACCCTAGATCCCTAGAACAAATGAAACTCAAGACGGATGATCAAAATGTGAATGCTTCACTCCTTCTTTAAAAGGGGAACAAGAATACCCTTGGCAGGGAAGAGAGAGGCAAAGATTAAAACAGAGACTGAAGGAACACCCATTCAGAGCCTGCCCCACATGTGGCCCATACATATACAGCCACCCAATTAGACAAGATGGATGAAGCAAAGAAGTGCAGTCCGACAGGAGCCGGATGTAGATCTCTCCTGAGAGACACAGCCAGAATACAGCAAATACAGAGGCGAATGCCAGCAGCAAACCACTGAACTGAGAATAGGACCCCCGTTGAAGGAATCAGGGAAAGAACTGGAAGAGCTTGAAGGGGCTCGAGACCCCATATGTACAACAATGCCAAGCAACCAGAGCTTCCAGGGACTAAGCCACTACCTAAAGACTATACATGGACTGACCCTGGACTCTGACCTCATAGGTAGCAATGAATATCCTAGTAAGAGCACCAGTGGAAGGGGAAGCCCTGGGTCCTGCTAAGACTGAACCCCCAGTGAACTAGACTGGGGGGGGGGGAGGGCGGCAATGGAGGGAGGGTTGGGAGGGGAACACCCATAAGGAAGGGGAGGGGGGAGGGGGATGTTTGCCCGGATACCGGGAAAGGGAATAACACTCGAAATGTATATAAGAAATACTCAAGTTAATAAAAAAAAAATTAAAAAAAAAAAAAAGATGCTTGCAGCTAGTCTGAAAACAGGGACCCCTATGGAGGAGTTAGAGAAAAGACTGAAGGAGCTAAAGGGGTTTGCAACCCCATAGGAAGAGCAACAACATCAACAAACCAGACCCCCCCCACCCCCCCCACCCCCGAGCTCTCAGGGACTAAACCACCAACCAAAGTGTACACAATGCCTGGGGCTGGTGGGTAGGGGATGATGGCTCCAGCCACATATGTAGCAGAGAATGTCATTGTCTCGTATCGATAGGAGGAGCAGTCCTTAGCCCTATGAAGGCTTGTTTCCCCAGTGTAGGGGAAGACCAGGGTGTTGAGGTGGGAGTGGGCGGGTAGGAGCAGGAGCATCCTCATAGAATCAGGGGGAGGGTATGGGAGAGGGGGAAACTGGGAAAGGGGATAACTTTTTTTTTTTTTTGGTTCTTTTTTTCGGAGCTGGGGACCGAACCCAGGGCCTTGCGCTTCCTAGGTAAGTGCTCTACCACTGAGCTAAATCCCCAGCCCCAGGGGATAACTTTTGAGATGTAACTATCCACTAAAAAAACAGTACCAATAGGCTTTAACTTCTGCACTCTTAAATTAGGCTCTCAACTCAGTTCTCTTGAGTGGACTCTGCACTATCTTAGCAAGCTGGGAATAAGACAATGAGAGTCCCAATATGCTAATACTTTGCTATAAGTAATATTTTATTATTAGTGAATAAAGCTTATACTTTATCAATAAAACATACATGCACCACAGAGGGAGATAGGTGCTCCCAAAATATACTTTTTTTAGTGAACACAGAATGCTTCTGGCTCCCAGTGTATTCTGTCCTGAAAACCAGTATGTACTGCCAAGAATTCTCCTAAATGATTACTCTTAAACGGCATCCCTGTCATAAGCCCTGGAAGTTTCTTTCAAATGGATATAATCTAAAATCGTGTCTGCTTGTGCAGTTTCATTTCTTTTTAACTCTATTCAAAAATGAACCACTCGATATGTATTATTTGCCAGGTGGAAAACAGGAAGAGAAGTGAGAGTTTTTATTTTAATTTATTTTGGATATTGTTTAATTAGAGAAACCCAATACAGTACAATACAGTAACACCATTTTTGACCTCAGTCAGTGTCTTAGTTATGGTTACCTTTGCTGTAGTGAAACTCCATGACCAAAGCAAGCTGAGAGGAAGGGACAGTTTATACTTCTACATCACAGCTCATCTTCAAAGGAAGTCAGGCCAGGAACTCGCAGAAGGACCGGAACCTGCAGGCAGGAGCGGGTGCTGAGGCCCCGAGGAGTGATGCTTACTGGCTGACTCCTCATGAGTGACTCAGTCTGAATTTTTATAGAACCCTGGACCTTCAGCTTAGGGATGGTCCCAACAACAATGGGCTGGGCCCCCCTTTCCCCATTGAACACTGATTAAGAAATTGCTGTATGGACTTGTCTGAAGCCCTGCTTATGGAGCACTTTCTCAAACGAGGTTCCTTCTTCTCAGATGACTTTAGCCTATGTCAGGTTGACATTAAGTTACTCACCACATTCATACTTTTGCCCTCTTACCCACTCTATCCCATGGCCTTTATTCATTGTCTTCACATTCTATCCAAGGTACTGTCTGCTCCAGTTAATGATTTGATATAAACCAGTGATGCTCAATAAAAATGTACTATAATAACATATATAACATTTATATTGAATGGCTGGCTTTGAGAGTTTTCGTTCGGTATACCAATACTTCGATTCACACTGGAAAGCTGTAACATTCTTTTACAACCAAGGTATTTGCACTATATTTCTTCCTGTAAGAACCTCTCAATGCCTGTGCTTTTCTTGTGTAGCCCCTGTGGCAATTTTTCTACATGGTCGTCATTATCATCATTATTATTTCGATAGTGTTTAATTATGTTACTACCGTTTGGTGACTATATTCCATTTCAGCTCTCTACTCCGTGACAGCTGAATGTTATCTTCCCTATTCAGTATGGTCTGCGCAATACCAAGCACACTACTGCTGCTCAAATGAATGAATGAATTTCATTAATGCAAACATGGAAGTACAAACAAAACCGAGCAAATGACAAGCAAAGAATCAAAAATAATGAGGCTTAGAGTGATAAAAGAATAATTTCTACACATTACATTTTTAGCAATCAATAGGTCATTGCTCACTTTCGTTTAAATGAAGTTTAATTGAAACACGTGGTGTTTATACTGTGTCCACAACCTAAAATGATGTGCCTCTTCTATTGTGAATGTGCTTGGTTACCCACCACAACTAGACAGTAAGGTTCCATTGCTAAAGACACAATCCTCTTTCCTTACAAAACATAGCAAAAATAAGCTAGAACTAACCTGGTAACCTCCTCCCTACCGGATAAATGCAATCCTTGTAGGTGTGATTCAGGCCAGTGGGGAAGATGAGGCATGCAAGTTGTGCCTACTTGTACAACAGGGACAAGACTGTTACAGGAATTAATGATTGCTTTTGTATTGGAAGACCTTACACTTTTTAGTGTTTGGTAGCTTAATACAAGCTAGAATCATCTGGGAGAAGGATTCCCAGTTGAAAAAAAAATGACCTCTTCAGATTTCCCTGTAGGTAACACTGTGAGGGAATTTTCTTGATTAGCAATTTCATGTTAAAAGATCCATCCCATTGTGGAGAGTGCCACCTCTGCACAGTTGGTGCTGGGTTGTATGAAAACAGTTAGCTGAGCAAGCTATGAGGAGAAAGCCGAGGAGCAGCATTCCTCTATGGTCTCTGCTTCATTTCCTAATTCGGGGTTCCTGCCTCTACTCCTGCTTAAGTTCCTGACTTGACTTCCCTCAGTGATAGACTATGAAGAAAGAAAAAGAAGAAGAAGAAAGAAAGAAAGAAAGAAAGAAAGAGAAGAAGGAAGAAGAAGAAAAAAGAAGAAGAAGGAAAAAGAAGAAGAAAGAAGAAGAAGAAGGAAAAAGAAGGAAGAAGAAGAAGAAAGAAAGAAAGAAAAAGAAGAAGGAAGAAGAAGAAGAAAGAAAGAAAGAAAGAAAGAAAGAAAAAGAAGGAGGAGGAGGAGGAGGAGGAGGAAGAAGAAGAAGAAGAAGAAGAAGAAGAAGAAGAAGAAGAAGAAGAAGAAGAAGAAGAAAAGGAAGAGGAAGAGGAAGAAGAGGAAGGAAGAAGAAGAAGAAGAGGAAGGAAGAAAGAAAGAAAAAGAAGAAGGAAGAAGAAGGAAGAAGAAAAAGAAGAAGGAAGAAGAAGAAGAAGAAGAGGAAGAAGAAGAAAGAAAGAAAAAGAAGAAGAAGAAGAAGAAGAAGAAAGAAAGAAAGAAAGAAAAAGAAGAAGGAAGAAGAAGGAAGAAGAAGAAAAAGAAGGAAGAAGAAGAAGAAGAAGAAGAAAGAAAGAAAAAGAAGAAGGAAGAAGAAGGAAGAAGAAGAAAAAGAAGAAGGAAGAAGAAGAAGAAGAAGGAAGAAGAAGAAAGAAAGAAAGAAAAAGAAGAAGGAAGAAGAAAAAGAAGGAAGAAGAAGAAGAAGAAGAAAGAAAGAAAGAAAAAGAAGAAGGAAGAAGAAGAAAAAGAAGAAGGAAGAAGAAGAAGAAGAAGAAGAAGAAGAAGAAGAAGAAGAAGAAGAAGAAGAAGAAGAAGAAGAAGAAGAAGAAGAAGAAGAAGAAGCAGAAGCAGCAGCAGAAGAAAACATGCCATGACTACAAACAACTTTGGGAGGAAAGGGTTTCTTTATTTCATCTTCAGTGTGTAGATCAGTATCTAGGGAAGACGTGGAAACCAGCCCAGCACTGAGATCAGGAACCAACAACCCAAGGGGTCACCCACAGTGAACTGAGCCCTTCTACATGGGTCTCCCATCAGGAGAACTACAGGCTTGTCAATATGCCATGATGGTGGGGGAAATTATCTCAATTGAGGATCCCTCTTCTAAAATGATTCAAGCTTGTATAAAGTTAGTATAAAGCTCAAGTGACATATAAATACATCCCTGCTAAGCCTTCACATTTCCTTTAGTATTCCCAGGATGCCATTAATATCAATATCACAATGTAAAACACATTCTGATTTTGAAAAGTTCTATAGTCTTTAAAAATTCAAACTGCTGGGGCTGGGGATTTAGCTCAGTGGTAGAGCGCTTACCTAGGAAGCGCAAGGCCCTGGGTTCGGTCCCCAGCTCCGAAAAAAAGAACCAAAAAAAAAAAAAAAATTCAAACTGCTGAACGTCGGTCTTTTAAAAATACCCAAACTCGAAGCCCTGTGCTACCCTGGCTGTAATTTTCATACTGTAGCTTTAGGACTCACAAGGGTACTTGTTGTGTTACAGTTCCCTTCAACTTACGAACATGTCACCTCTTCAGGGAAGCTCCTTAGGCTGGATTGTATACAACTTCCTGCTAGAATAAGCGATACAAGATCAGAGTCCTTCTCAGAATGAAGGATGCTGCGGAGATTCTGGGAGGAGCCACATTGCTAAGGAGACTCAGACAAGCTGAACTGAAAGATGACTCAGACCAAAATAACTGTCCCAAAGAAGCAGAAACAAGACAAACTGCCTAAAAGGTTCAGACCAAATGAGGCACCTGGAAAAGACACTCTTCAACCTATTGAGCTCCCTGAAGGCTGTACGGTGTGCTCCAGGTTCCCAGCATTATGAGCTGTCACCCACGGGGGGTGGGGGGGCTTGGTAATGGTTTCAGTCATTTCTGCTTCTGTAAGTAACTCCAGTAAAGCTCATGGTTCACCAAAAAAAAAAAAAAAATCACTCAATGCTGCTCTAAAATTTCAGTCTCTAAAATTCTAAAATCTCTTTAAAATCAAAGAGCTCTTGTAAAATCAAAGATAAATTACCTATATTCTTACATCAAGAAAGAAGTGCCAGGTCACACTTAAAAATCAAATAATTGTAAAACCAAAATTCCACAGTGTAAAAAATTCAATGATTGACATGTGGGACTCACTATGAGTCTTCTTCACTTCTTCACTTCTGTAAAGGGCTTGAAAAGCCATCTATAGCACTCTTGCAGCTTGTCTCCTGTGCTCAGGCTGGCTTCTCTCCTCAGCTGCTGCTGTCCCTGGGCATTGTCAAGTACTAGCATCTACAAAACATTCAGGTCTTTACTGCAATCCATAGTCCCTCCACAGGCTCGCTTCAGAAAATCTGATCCTACCAAATGGTTCCAAGCTCTAAATTCTTTCTATGACTTCTTTAGAGCTTAAATTGCATCTAATGGCTAACAGACCCACCAGCCTCTTTTCATAGACTTTAACCTGTCCACACAATGCTGAACTTCAACTGCCCTCTGTGTCTCCTGCATGCCTTCAAAACTAGTACTACCTGAGTTACTACTACACTACCAATTTGGCTAGCATGAGATACAATCTTGTCCCCCTCTGGATCATAGGTTTTATGTGCTGGCTCTGAGGAGATGGTCTTAGTATTTATGATCCTTGATGGTTTGGTCTATTCTTAATCATGGTTAATTTCTCCACTCTTTCAATTCTCCTAATAAAACAATAGCTTTACTTCAGTGGTTCCAGTAACTAGTTAATCACAGATAATTCTCCAACCCTTTGTGAACTTAAACATTTTTAATTCAAAAAAATTAAGAGATCAAATTATAATCATTAAGTGATCCTCAAAATTCCCTCCATAACGTCACAAGCCAGTCTTCAGTTGTCTGCCCCATTCTCCACTCACACTCTCTTCCAGTTCCCATAACAGCTCACCGGTCTTTGAACATGCAATGGCTTTTCCCTCCTGTAAGTCTTCTAGAGCCCTCCATCAAGCATGTGACCAACTACAGCAATGTCCTACAACCTGGTACTAACTTCTGTCTTAGGTGGTGTTTCTATTTCTGTAGAAAATACAACAGCATGTCTATAAGCAACTAGGGGAGAAAAGGGATCATTTCATTTTACAGCTTGTAGTCCAGTATGCAGAAAAGTCAGGACAGGACCTCCAAGTAGCAAACTGGATGCAAGAAAGGAAGCAGAGGCCATGTAGGAGTGCTGCTTCGTGGCTTCATCTTGCTTTTGCATAGGACCCTGAACAAACAGCCAAGGAGTGGCATCATCCACCATGATCTGGACCCCCTCACACTGATCATATGTAAGACAGTGTGCCATGGACTTTCCCTTAGGCCAATCTGATGGATGAATTTTCTCAATTGATGCTCCCTCTTCTAAAATACTCTAACGTGTGTCAAGTTGACATACAAGTAGCCAGTGCTGGGAACATGACAGAGAAGAGGCAGAAAGCTTGTATGTGCTTGAGGAGGGGGAGGAGTGGTGTGAGTGGGTGCTGCACTCATGAATTCACAGCAGCTATGGTTAGCTGCATGAGATTAAGCTGACAAGATTAGTCAACACACCAGCAGGGGGCAGTGAATGGACTCGGTGGGTTATTAATTTTTGTTTTTATGAGAAGAAAAGGACATGAAGGTGGGAAGAGGACTTGAGGATGACGTATGTCTGTGAAGTGGGGTTGAAAACCTGGAACTAGAAAGGACCAGGATGCCCTTGTGAAGGCATAGGTCAAAGAATATGTGAATTAAAATTTTTAAGTAAAAAATTAAGTAAAATTGTATATCCCTAAATTACGAATTTATAACAGAAATGAAAGGATGCCTTTTGAGAGTGGCCCTGCAAATAGTCCCTGACCAAGAAGAGAGCTTTCTAATAAGAGATAATAGCCAGAGATCAAGAAGATCGGCCTGGTGACTCTGTTCCTCTGCTCTTTCATCAGTAAATTGAAATATAATGCTTGAAACCAGTGCAGGTCTGGGAGAGAAGAGGGCCAGATACAGTCTGACTAGTCAGTTCAATTAGAGTCTCCATATTGCTTTCCGTATGTCCTGCCCTGCGTACTTCTTTCCAGCAGCTTCAGGAACAACACGAATGCAGAGTAGAGATGCTCATTTTTCACTGGATTTGTAGGCCTCTGATAAACTAAATTCTATAAATAATTTCAAATAAAAACAAAAATCTATGTAGCCTGACTGATCTCTAACCGACTACCAATTCAGCAGGCTTTCATTCTGTTCTCCTGAGAAAGGGGTGTGTGTGTGTGTGTGTGTGTGTGTGTGTGTGTGTGTGTGTGTGTGTGTGTGCACACGCACACGTGTGCTGTATGCTTTGTTATATAGTATCAGAGTAAGTTTTCGATTCACTTTACATATCTTTCTGTCTACCTATTTGAAATATGTTGGGATTTTTAACTCTATGAGGTGCCCTTTCCCCACAATAAAATTTAACTCTCACAAATGCTCAAATGTTTTAAATAAGCACATATCGACATGTCACTGTGTTATGTTTGTTATGGAGTTATCCATAGACAGGTAAATCCAATATTATATGTATATAAATATTATGTTAAAAGCTACAAATGAAATATATGCATTGATATTTAGCCCAATATGTTGCTTCTTATTACTTCCTTTTACCACGAATTCTCAAAATTAGAAGTAGGATTTAATGTCTATCAGTTTTACACTAAAACTTAACCCTCAAAGTCTTAATATATATTTCATTTATTTTATTGCTATTTTGATAAATACTCTCTCTTTGAATTATCCATTCTGAACAGAGAAGAGATTTGGACTGTCCTGTTAGAGTTGACCCGGAATTTCTGAATACCTCCTTGGCTAAGTCGATGTGCCAAAGTTGATGTCACTTATTTCCATGCTGCGGTTAGAAAGCCAGATAATGCTACCATTACAACTTTGGATGTTTTACTTAAGCAAAAGGGTAGGTTGATTCTGCTCCGGGGAAATACCTTGTTCCAGTATGAGTAACCCTTGCCACTGGCAATATTTTTCTTTATCCTTCATTTTAAAGGACCGCTCTAAAAGACCCTCCTTAAGGAAGTTTTGTAACATGCTCATCAAGTGCATGGCACTGCCTTCAGTTCATTTTAAGAATAATCACACCCACAGTGCTGATGGGATTTCCTACAGGAGACTTAAGATCTCTGCTGAATGCATGAATCACCACTGGGGTTCTGTTTGTACTGAGTAGTATCTGCACAAATAAGCCTGATGACCATAAATGCAGTGGTGGCTGTGCTGGTTTTTCTTTTCTTTTTTCTCCATTATTTTATTTTTGCTCATCTCTTATTTTTAAACAAATTGATGAAGCTGCCAAGCATATTGAATATGTATCAGTGGTCGACTTTCAAATTTCATTATCTGAGCTAAGCCTCATTGCTAGACGTACCATCCCCCCTCCGCCCCAATCATCCAGAGGAATTTTATGCCCTTCGTTTTCTTCTGGCCAGATCAAACACAGTGTTTTTTTTTTTTTAAATCAATGTGAAGTCTGTTTCAAGGGCTCATTGCCAAAAGGATAATTTACCACAAACAAAATAAACAAGACAGAAGAAGGGATATCAAATATTGGCAGACAAGTGGAGGGTTTGGGGAGGATGAGCAAATTCTCTCCACACACAACGGAAGCAGCTTCTGCCAAACCAAAGCACAGCTAAGATTCTACCAGCCATTTGTCATTCACTGTACTGGGGCTCTAGCCATGGGAAAAGCAGGAACTTCCTCACAAACACATAGGCATGAGCTCATGTGCACACACTAGATGTTAGCAAAATAACCTACATCAGAATGACCAAAACTCCCCAGGTGTGAGTTGAGATTTTTCCTTCTCCCTTCAGATCTCAACTTCTGCAGAAGAAAAGTCCTGAAACTCTCTCCTGCAAACTCCAGATCAGCTACAGCAGCTGTTGTTCTGTCCCTAGAAGAGCAAACTGGATTGTGCAAGCTGCTTTTGAAAATAAAAAAAAATCCCAGGAACTAATGTGATTGATCAATTTAAGACCCAGTTCATAAAGGCAGCTTAGTCCCTCCTTGATGCTTTCATGAGTCTTCATATCGATAGAGAGCTCGATGCTTGGATGTCCAAGCAGGTAGAAGATGTTATCAAGGCACTGCCAGCTACCAGCAAAGACTCAAGAAGATACCAAGAAAGTGACCAAAACAAGAGAGAGGATGATAGGATGATTAGAGTAAAGGAATATCCTGGATGTTATTTTATTTATTTACATTTCAAATGCTATCCTCCTTCCCAGTTTCCCCTCTGAAAACCCCATGCCATCTGCACCCCTGCTGCTTCTATGAGGGTGCTCCCCCTTCCACCCACCCACTCCTGCATTACCATCTGACATTCCCCTACACTGGGGCATCAAGCCTTCCCAGAACAAAGGGTCTCTCCTCCCATTGATGCCAGATAAGGCCATCCTCTGCTACATATGCAGCTGGAGCCATGGGTCCCTCCATGTATACTCTTCATTGGTGGTTTAGTCCCTGAGAGCTCTCAATGGGTTGGGGGAGGTCTGGTTCATTGATGTTGTTTTTCCTATGGGGTTGCCAACCCCTTCAGCTCTTTCAATCCTTCCCCTAACTCCTCCGTTGAAGTCCCTGTACTCAATGGGAGGAATTAATGGTTGAGTGCAAACATCCACATTTGTATGACTCTGGCTCTGGCAGAGCCTCTCAGGAGACAGCTATATCAGACTCCTGACAGCAAGTACTTCTTAACATCAGCAATAGTGCCTGGATTTGGTGGCTGCATATGGGATGGATTCCCAGGTGTGGCAGTCTCTGGATGGCCTTTCTTTCAGCTTCTCCTCTACTCTTTGTCCCTGTATTGCCTTTAGATGCCAGCAATTCTAGCCAGAAATGTTTGAGTTGGCTGTGTGTCCCCATCCCTCACCTCTGGCATGGTCTCTACAGGTTCTCCCTCCCCTTTGTTGGGCATTTCAGCTAATCTCATCTCTGAAGGGTCCTTGGAGCCTCTTGCTTTCTGGGCATCTGAGACTTTCTGGTGGCTACCCCCAACTCCCCAGCTCCCATTGTGTGGGAGGAGATGAGGAAGATGTACAGAGCATCAGGCAATTGAACAGAGTTGTGTATCCTGTATGTTTAACTCTACACAGAACAAATTTTACTCAGAGATGAAGAGAGGGAACAAGTTGGCCTGAGAGAAGAGTCTCAAAGAGAAATGAGGGACAGCAGAAAATGCAAGTGAACTAGATAATGCTACTGCCTCCTGAAAATCTTTATTCCAAAATTACATAGAAGGACAGACCCCAGGATGGAGGATTGGAAGAAAAATAAGAACAGCAGGTATTGGGTAAGAGAAGACATGAAAACTCAAAGCTAGACAGAAACTAGCTGGAGTGTAATCCTCAGTTGGTATTGCCAAGAAATTTAATCAGAGAAAGAGAGGAGCTGTGAGACTCTTAGAGAATGGAATCTGTGGAGTCCTGTGGCTCTCGTTGGTCTCCTTGGGAGAAGATCTAGGAAGCTAATGAGGTGTGGGCAGTGTAATTGAGAAGGGAACAGGAGGGAACTAAAATACATGAATAACCAAGGTAGAGTTAAGAGAGCACTTGACAATTATTTTGTAGTAACTGGCTGGTGATAATTGGAGCTGGAGGAAAATGGGATGCTATGGATAAAAGTGTAGACTCCAAGCAAAGAAACACAGAGTCCAAATTATCACAGCAGAAATCATCAGCGTGCAGTTCTAGATTTTAATATCCAACTGAAATTCTTATTTTTATCAAAATGGTTACAATTATAATAATTGGCTACTTTTTTTTCTTGCCTTCAGATAGAAGCATGGAGGTCAGACCTTACATATGAGACAGTCCCTTTTTCTATCCTTTGTTCATGAATGTGTACTTGCCCATACATACACATGTACACACATGTGCCTCCATGTACACATGCACACTCAAATCAAGGCAACATCCACTCCGTATTGTTCATTTTGCGCTCTGGGGATGAAATGAACCTCTCTTCCAGAAAGACACAATCTAGGAAGGGAAGAGCTGGGTGCTTTTAAGACAGCCTATCAAGTTGGCAATTGTGCTCCTGGTAATGGAAGCAGTAATGAAGAAGAAGAGAATCACTTAGCTTGAGCAGGAAATCCCATGGTGTCCCAACTAATGAAAGTACCTGTTTCAAAGAATGGTGAGTCTATATCATATCCCCATTATCACTTTAATGAGATTTAATAGCCACAGTGGCACAACCAACCATTGAGATGTCTTCACCCTCCAACACCTATATGCAGGTTTGCATCAGTTAATAATAACCGTGTCTTCTACACTCAGACACTGATCCACGGCTACTTCAGACCCCACAAATCAGCTTGCTTTGACTCTAAGTGCAAGTGTGGAATCTATTATCTCTCTGGACTGCTTATAAAGGCAGAAGTTCCCATAGTTTCCTCTGTTAGCTACAACAGCTCAAGGGCCTCAGTCCTATTTGTCACCTCTTTACTGTGACAGATGCAATCCAAGAAGAGCAATATGGAAAGGATTCTTGAGGGAAAGGAAAGGATATCAGAGAAGCCCAGAGATTCCTTCAGACACAAGATCTTCTTGGTTATAGTCCCCAATCTCCCAATCTTGATAGTCTCTAAGAACAGAGGTTACCAGCCCTGGAGGTCTCAGAATGTAGATATGATATGTTACCTTTGATTCTGATTTCTCCTGCGGTAAAGATTATACCCTGCTGTTGGTTTCACCCAGACTACCTAGAGGCTGACCAAATATCACTTCATTAGCATAAAGTCAAGATTAGGCAATGGGTCATGTTACGAAGAAAGTGATATTTATCTAACTCCCCCCACCCCTCTCATTTTGGTCTCTCTCTCTCTCTCTCTCTCTCTCTCTCTCTCTCTCTCTCTTTCTCTCTCTCTTTCCCTCTCTCCCTTAAAAATGTAGGATTTTTAGAAGCCCCATGTCATCACTAGGGGTAGAGGCCCCAAAATCTTAATATCATGTGTGATGACTGTCACTTTAGAGTACTCTCCCTCTGCCCTTGTTTCAGAAATCCTTTCCCCTCCCCCAGTGGTGAGTTCTTTTTTTAGATTCCCTCTCATTCCTCTACCTGAGTGTCCCAAAGCTTTCTGCATAGAGTAAAGAGCCCATCAATCCGCTGTTTACGTTCTCCTACAATGTGATTCTATCTGGTCTAAGACATGAGCTAGCAGAAACAATACATTTCTTCCTGAAATACTTCCAACTTATATGTGGATCACAAAGTTCTACTTATGTACCTGAGACTTTGGAGTGACTCTAGCAATACTTTCTTAAGAGTCTGATTCTATTCCACTGAACTTTACTATACCGTAATGAGTACTGAGTTAGGCACAGACCATTCTGGAGAGGCCCAGTTGAGTTAGGCACAGACCATTCTGAAGAGGCCCAAATAACTGGATAAAGAGCAGAATTTCCTCTGGGATGTTCACCCCTGTATGTGATACTCTTCATTTTGTATCTCTTGGGAATTGATTAAGGTTGAAGTTGTATTTTCTATTATTTTGATTACCTAGATGCCTTCCAGCTAAATGTTATAGCTTATGAATTGTTACTGGGATTCCCTGTGACAGATTTTAATTTAATTGGTGATACTCAACTCTAAGGTGTCACTTTGGATAAACTGTTACTTATAAATACATTTCATTTGAATGTAAGAATCCAAGAAGATCTCCAGCCTGTACCTTCTGCCAGGGCAGATCATCAGCTTGTCTACCCCTCTGAAGACGCCATAGTTTGAAGGCCTCCCAGGAGATCTGCTACATTCAGGGCAACAGACAGGAACCTAGCATGGCTGCCCTCTGAGAGGCCTGACAAGCAGCTGACTGAGACAAATGCAGATACTTACACACCCCACCAATGGACTGAAGTCCAGGTTCACAATGGTTTAATTAGGGAAAGACTGGAAGAAGTTGAGGAGAAGGGCAACCCCATAGAAAGACCAGCAATCTCAACTAACCTGGACTCCAGAGATCTCTCAGACACTGAACCACCAACCAGGCAGCATACATGAGCTGGTTCAAGGCCCCCAACATATATACAGCAGGGGACTGCCTGGTCTAACCTCAGTGAGAGAAGATGCACATAATTGTCTAGAGACTTGAGGTTCCCTGGAAAGGGAACCTGGCAGGGTGCAGTGGGGTGGGGTTGGAGGTAGGGGCATCCTCTTAGAAACAGGGGAGGAGGAAGGGGATGAGGAACTGTCAGAGGGTGAACTGAAAAGGGGGTAACTTCTGGACTACAAAAAAATTAAAGATAATTTAAAAAGAAAAGAAAAGGATTCAAGAAGATAAACAGTACAAGGTGAAATGTTCAAAAATTTTGGTGTTCAGTTGGGCAATGGGTTCGATATCAGCAGTGGTTTTAAGTGGATCAGTGTGAGCATCCACAAAGAAAATCCTTTGCTGTTACACCATGTGAGCATACTGTGCATCTATTGGTAAAGTGTTCATGGTGAGCTGGTAGTCATTCAAAGCTCTCTGTGAATTCCCAAATATTCAGCATGCATATTAACCTGTGTGAGTTGTATGCCCCCAGCTTGTAATAACTCCTATGATATGGAGATCTATCAAGCATGAAAAACACCATAACTTTACATGAGACTACTCAGATGTCCCTTCTATATGATGGCTTCCCACTACACACAGGATAATTTTTATGAGAAAAAAAAGTCATACTGTCTTTGCAAAATAGCATATTTGTGACAGAATAAGAATCCCTCTTAAAATATGTCAGTACTTAGTATTAGCTCTTTGAAAGTAAAATGGGAGAGATTTGCCATTAGGAAGAGAGCAGGTGAAGCCAGACCACCAGCTTGGGCTTGTCTCCCTGACTTCCATCTACAGGGTGGCTGTGTCCAGTTGGGAGGCAAATTAAATCCTCTCTTCTAACTTCTTCCTATCTCTCCCTGAGCTGGGCCAGGCCACTTCATCCCTCTGCAACTCGGTTCCCTCATCTGTGAATGGAATGGGGAATCATCACTCCATCTGCCTGCCATATTGGATAAGAGCATCAGATGGGGAAAGACTTATCAAAGTGTTTCAGAAAATAAAAATTTGCTACCCAGTTCTCTCTCTGGGATTGGCCTGAAATTTGGCTTAGAATTTGTTACCAAAGCGACTTCTGTTATTCTTTATGTGTAAGCTTTAATGCTATAGGGAAAGGACTTAAATCAGAACCATCTGTAGTCTCCACTGGGATTTAGGATTCTTAGAGACACTTAAGTCCAACATGAAGATAGCCACTTGATCATTAGTGTGTTCTTTGAGTGATATCTTTTCTCCTACATTGGCATTGTTGCCCACACTACAGATAGTCGCACTTTGATTGCATCACAGTAGGAAACAAACACTGGAAACAGCACTAGCAAAAGCAAGTCTCTCTTCTTGCTCCTCTTTGTTAGTCTCTCTGACTCACTGCTTTTGGCACAACACAGTCATGCTCTCCTTGACGCAAAGGCTCACACCAGAGTGAAGAAATGAAACAAAGCTCTACTAAGAGTTCTAGCCACATTTTCTCCACTTAAAGAATAGACGATGATTTACGGTCCCAAGTTCCCAGTTTAATATGCATTAAGAATTCAAATGCTGTTGCGATAATTTTTTAGTAAAAGCTGCTTTTTAGGGCCACCTTTGCACGTTTTCTTCACAAGCAATAATTCTTCATCTACGGGGTAATTTATTTCCTCTGGTTTTAATATGTTACAGATGAGCGGTTGTATGTCTTTCCTGTTAGAGCATTACAAGACAGGCCACTTTTACTTTAGGCTGGTGCTACAACAGATACCTGTGGTGTTCTTCATGGTTCATGTGGTACTAATTTAAATGGGAAGCTGCACATATTTCATTGAAACACTTGGTAAAGCCAGCACTCACAGAAGGGTGCAAATGATGGACTGTTCTCTGTGTGCAGCTGAACTGCTCTAAATGTGTCAGGGAGGGTTATGGATCATTTCATTCACCCATCAACTCTGGTCCGCTGTGTGTACAAATCACAGCATCGTGTCATCCAACAGAACATTCCTGACAATACTAGAACATTTATAGTACTGCCATTTTTTTAAAAATAGGAGCTCTGCAACCCAGTTTAAATGGGATTACGTTGTTAACGCTTTCCCCTCCTGGTTCCGTGACCCCTTTCTTAAGCCGCTTTGCCTCCAGTTGCTATTGACTGGGTTTATTATGACTCTTCTGCTACAAACACACAGCCTCTCCTGGTGTAATTTCAGTTCATTTCTTCCGACCTGGACCATATCCATTTACGGTCGCCTAATTGAACAACTCTCCCTTTTCCAAAAAACGAAGCTACTGATTCCTCTTTGCTTGTCCTCAGATTCGACCATTTGTCATGTTTCAAACAGTTTGACTTTCCAGCATATATATACATATATATATACATATATATATATATATATATATATATATATCAAATTGTCTTTGATGATGACACCTCTCATCTTAACCTTGGTGAGGCAAATCCATTCATTTCTGATGACATTTCTATAGCATTCTGAGATGGTACATTTGATACTTTTGATCGGGTTCTCTCTGGTCAGGGCAAGATGGCTTAGAGATGACTGAGAGTGATTGTTCTATCCCCACAGCTTGAGACATACATATCTGGAGGAAGCCTGCTGTAAATGAGACCACAAAGATCTGCTCTCATTAGCGAAGGACCTGCATCATGTAGAACACGGGAATTCCTGAGGTAAACTTAATGCTCATTTCAACTTTCCAACTGGTGATGATAGTGACAATTTTATGAATAAATAAATTGTTGAAACTAAGATTATGGAATTTATTGATACTATAGGTATACAATTTATTAAGCAAACAACCTAAAGCAAACAGTAGAGCTCTCGGAGATTCTCCACAAAGCCCACAAAGCCTTGCAATAGGGCTGAGCTGAGACTGACATGAAATGAAATAACTTAGAGAGACTGAATATTATATGACTATCACAACCAGGAGCTCTCTGACTGGGAATCCTGTTAATTAAAAGGTGAGCCATAAATAGGCCTTTAAACATTAGTTCAGGGAACTGGAGAAATGGCTCAGTGATAAAGTGTTCGCCATGAAGGCATAAAGACGTGGGATTGGATCACCATTACTCACATAAAGCTTGATGGGCACAGCAGCCTGCCTACAGCCAAGACTGCAGAGGTGGAGGCGGAGGCAGAGAAGCCCCAGGCAAACTGGCCAGCTAGAGTAATTGAATGCATGAGCTCTGGGTTCAACAAGAGACCCTGCATCAGTACAAAGAAAGGAAGATGACTGAGGAATAAGATATCAACCTCTGACCTTCCCATGAGAGTATACACACATATACACACCACGCTACATACACATACCACACACATACGCATATATACATACATGCACTCCATACCACATACATACACACACACACAGACATACCACACCATACCACATACACATTCTCACACACCACACACTACATACACACACACATACATACATACACACATACATACATACATACTCACACACACACACACAGACATACCACACCATACCACATACACATTCTCACACACCACACACTACATACACACACACATACATACATACATACTCACACACACACACACAGACATACCACACCATACTACATACACATTCTCACACACTGCACACTACATACACACACTCACACATACCACATACATACACACTTATATACATAAATACACAAACACACACACAGACACTCACACCACAGCATATATACATACTCACATATACATACACACATACACACACGCCACAGCACACCACATACACACTCACACTCACACATACCACACCACACACACACACTCACACCATACCACATACACACATACATATACACCACACCATAGCACACAAATATAAATTAAAAAATACCCCACCAATTCTTAGAAATCATCCTGAAAATGATCATTTGTGTTTAACCCCTGACATAAAAGAAGAAAAGTATGAACTAGAAGGATTCCATTTATATCTTATCTTTCTCAGATTTGATGTTCATTGATTAGTAAAACATGTGAATAAATTATTACTATCATCTGGTTTCTTCTGGGGACAGCATTTATGTGTAGCATGTGTGCTGTCAGTTTGCACTGCCTTGAAGGGCTCTTGCCATGCAGGATCTGAAGTATCCACATTCTTCAAATGAGATAGATGGAAATAAATGGGATCCATTAAAGAAGAGAGGAGTTTTGGCTGAAGCAAAACATTGCACAGCTTTCTCGGTCAATAAAAACGACTGTTTTAAAGATCTGCTAAGAGTGTATCTCAGTAGTAGAGTGTATGTTCAGCAAGCAGAAGGCCCTGGAATCCTCCCCAGCATAACTCTCTCTCTCTCTCTCTCTCTCCCTCTCTCTCTCTCTCTCTCTCTCTCTCTCTCTCTCTCTCTCTCATAAAGTCTGCTTCACAGAATGGAAAATAGCACAATGTCTCAATGTCAATATCTCGATGTCATTAATACAAACCCAAAGGTAAATAAATGCTGTTTTCTTTACAATTCATATTCAGGAAAAATAATAAAATAATTCTGCATAGCTTGAAAGGCACAAAGAATGTGCCCTCCACACAGACACAGCCATATCTGTCCTAAACAAACGAGAGTGCACTTGTGAACTGACACACTCCAGCACTCACAGTACTGTTACTCTGCTAAGCTGTCTTTGGTTCAGGGAGGGCCAGAGTCCCAGAGACTCCACAGGGACAGCTGCAGTAGAGAGAGCTTTGGAGGTATAAGTGAGTTGGTGGGGCCAACATCAGACCCCAAGCCCACCCATGACTGTTAGGTTTGCAAGTCCTCATTTACTATGCACTGAGAATTCAAGCACTGGGGTAGAAATGGGTCTTTACTCCCATTACTTTGGAGGCAGAGCCAGGGGTTTCTATGGCCAGACTGGTCTACCTAGTGAGTTCCAGGGCAATCAGAGGTGTTCAGAAAGATACCCCTCACACACCCTGGGTGCTGCCCGTGTATCTCTGTCTCTGTCTCTCTGTCTCTGTCTCTCTGTCTCTCTCCGTCTGTCTCTCTCTTTCAAAAATGAATCCAAATTCTGTTGCAATAATATTTTAATTTAAAAAGCTATTTTTTAGGATTACCTTCATTCATTTTCTTCACAAACAACGATTCTTCGTCTTTGGGTTTAATTCTTCTGGATTGAACATGTTACAGATGGATGGCTGACACAGTTTGAAGTGGCCCACAGGACTGTTGGACATGGCAACCTCCAACATCACTGGTCTCTCCAAGTACACCTGTGGACGCCTTTGAGCAGAACCTTACTGTGAGCTAGCTGAGGATTCAGTGAATTGAGTGTCGCTTCTGGCCCAAACAAGGCGGATAAGGAAGGAGCATGTGGATCCGTTTGGGAAAGATAAAGAATTGACAAGTAGCAAGGAAAACAGGCACATGGAAATATCCATACAGCATGAGTGGTTCTAGTTCATATACTAAATAAACATCTTCCATATGCCTCTGGCATTCCTGGGGCAGGATGTTGTTGGAATAAAACCCCTAAACTCTTTGCATGCTAGACAATGCCTGTTCATATTCAGATGCCTCCCTGTTTCTTAATCCCAGAAAATAAATGCCAAAGCTCCATTTGAGAAGCATATATAGAATCTCGAATGTGTTTTTACTCTCCTAAGATCTTTTATGATATCTCCACACCGTAGACGATTCTTTAAGACAGGAGCGGTGCCACACAACTGCAATCCTTGTGCCCAGGAGGCTGAGGCAGGAGGATGGAGAGTTCAATGCCAGCCAGATAAGACTGCACAGAGAGAGCAGAACCGATCTAGGGTATACCAACCCTAATGTAGAAAACAAACGAAAACGCGAACATAAATACGGGACTATTTTGTCAGTATTTCTAAGGTGCGTCCCACTGTCATCGGAAACAACTGAAAGCAGATTAACGTGCTATATGTGGTAAAGCCCATAGAGTGTGTGGGAGTCTCTGAGCTGGCATCACGGTGGCGATCCCAGGAGCTGAAGAGATTATAGTCTGGCTCTTCCTTTTGGAGGACAGCCATCTTTCTGCACCTCCCACCCACGTGCTCATCGTCCAGAACCACTCAATGATGGGAACCGGAAGTATCTTGACCACATCCTGTGAACATGGACAGTCTGAAAACAGAGCTGAGTGGAGATTGTATTGGTGGGGGGAGGAGAGGGTAGCTGAATAAATGAATGCCTCAATATGTTACAAATTATCTTGATTGTCAATCTGATGAAATCTATAATCCTGACAGAAACAAATCTCTGGTGCTTGTCTTTAAGGGATTATCTAGATTAGGTTAATTGACAAGGAGGTCTCACCCTAAGTGTGGGCAGTACCGTTCCAAGGCCTGGAGTCCTGGTCTCAGTAAAAACAAGACAGAGTACTGAGCAGATATATTTATCGCTCTTTATGTCCTGACTCAGACGGTACATGACCATGCAGCCTAAGCCCCTCTTTCTCCAGGACGGTCCATGAAGGACTGTTATTCCCCAACCTCTAGGCAAATAAACCCTTCCCCCCTGAAGTTGCCTTTGTCATAGAATTCTACCACAACAACGAGAAAATTGACTGATGCCACATCTGTGCTGATAAGACAGTTACTAGGACAATTCTCTGCGTCCGTCTAATTTACAGTAAAGTTAGGTTTTGAAGATTTGACAAATGTATTTAGGTGGAGAGATATTGAAACGTTTTTTAACTGTAGTGGCAGGGATTAAGTCAAAGCCTTGAACATACTAAGCCACTTTTCCACCAATATGCTGCGGCTCCCTGTTTTCTCAAGAAGAGTTATCACAGTGCAGACTGCGGCTGTCCTTGTCTGAATTGTCCTACCTCAGCCCCTGGCACTGAAAATAAGGATCTGCCATCATGCCTGACTGAACGCTGCTCTAACATGGTGCCTGCCTATTTTCCCACATGTTTGCCATTTAATATTTATTCTGCTTTCTTTTTTTCTTTCCTTCTTCTTCCTGTGACTGAAGTCAGTTAACTTCCTTAAATGGCCAATTTTTTAAACTCTCGAGTGTCATTTCAATCCACGTATTGGCTACTTTCCCATCCTTTCTAAACATAAGTGCTTAAATTTAATAAAATGCATGGCTTCCCATCTGTGTTTTAATATCAGACTTCTAGGGAAAGCAACATGTGAAGTATGTTAAAGGCTGTGAGGAAACATGGTCATGTTGGAAGAAAAAATTTTTATTTTTTGCAAAGAAGGTCGGAAGGAGAACCAAAGCTGAGAGGCTCCAGTGCCCCTTCCTGGGCTCTGCTTTCTCTGCAGCTGTGTGGAGGTGTGAAAGGCAGCCAACATTATCCCATTGAGCTGAGAAGGGCATAAATTCAAGCCATGAATGTGTGAACCGTATTGTCCTCTCTTTGTGAACATCTATGAATGCTACCCAGTTGTAAGCATTTAATTTCATTCTGTAATAATTCAGTTGCCAAAGTCTTTGTCCTTGCTTCCTAACATATGCCCCAAGGCTTGTTTCAAGCAGACAGATGCCATTAAATATGTTTACTAAGCTTGAAGACAGAAAATACTTCCTAAACTCCACGTACATGTAGAAATACAGATTCAAATTTTGATGGAATATCCCCCTCTAAGAAAGGCATTGATTTCTATTTAGTATCAAATCATAGGCTTCTACAATTTCAAGAACTAATTAAGCAGATTGAAAGTAGGGCCTGTGGCTTAATCCTGTGATAAATCTGCATGAGTCCCAGACACTGGGGTAGCTCTCCATTGAATTTGCGTCAGATCCGCAAAACAAACGAAGTTCTGGAAGAGATACTTATTGTATAATTATGGTTTAAACATGTACACTAAAGCAATAATTTGAGTAAACAGGAGTTGTGGGCTGTTCACGGAAGTGTAAGAAAAGGAAGACGTACGAATCACGAACACCGTGGTTCTTCCTAAGAAGAATGTTCAATGGGTAGGTTAAAATTGGCCAAATTCCTAAGCAGTGAGAAAATCTCACACTGGTTTCCCATTGATAGGCCATAAAAGAACCAAACTTGGAAAGCAATGTGGTTTGGGAGGAATAGCTGAATAGAAGCCTCGGGGGCATGTGGTGTTCGGGACTTGGCATGTTGTCCAGTTTTGTCCAATTATCAATAAGTGAGAGGGATTAGCTGTCGGTAATGGCACGATGAATAAAAGGCTCAGGTCATAAGCAGTGAGTTTAGAAAAGTGAGAGCATACTTCGCAGGGGGGAAAAGCCTTTCTAAATTAGCAATAAAATGAGATGATTAGGTTAACTGTTTCGTTTCTAAAGTAGATAAATCCTGGTGATGTGAATCCTGCCCCGAGTGGCCCGTCAAGCTTCCTCCAACTTTCGTTTTCTGACTGTGAAATAATCACCAGCGCCTCCATACAGCCAGAGACAGAAAACTCGAGGCAAATTTACAAAAAAGCCCTGGGAAACCGTACGGCGACCTTGAGAAGAGAAGGGGGTAGGGGAAGTGGAGGGAAATAAGAATCTGAATAGTTAATAGAAAGTTTAGATTCAGATTAATGATTTGCTTTGTCTCAACTCGAGCACTCGCATTCACATGAAAATCCACGCTGAAGAGCACAGTTAGGATGCATCAATCCTCAACGCTGCATCTCAGAGATAAATGGAAAGCCATTGAGCCCCCAAAGTGTTGATTTATGGCTAACAGCACCTGAATGCCCACATTTCATCACCGTATTAGGGTTTCATCATAAAAGGGAAGAATGGGCATTATGGGTAATTATGAAGAGCGAAAAGAAATATGAATAGAAAACGCATTTGGAAACTTTTGTGATTATGCAGAATAGTCCCTCACAGTCACAAAAAAAAATTAAAAATAAGATAGAAGAAACTTTTACCGTCTTTGTCAGTCGTTCCAAATTAACCTTTATTCACAGCACTTGAACTGATAACATTTGCACCTGGGACATGATCCAAACTTAATTTGGGGTGTTGTTAACAAAAGTCACCTAAAGTCATTAGGCTCTCAGTCATCTCAAAAATAAATTACTGACAAAAAAAAAAAGACGGATAATTGGAGCATTTGCAGATATTCAAAATTCTCCCCCTTCCAGAGTTTTCTACAAACACGAGAAAACACGCAGTTAATATTTGCTAGTGTAGGAAAGAACTCAGCTGATGGAGTAGCAAGTGCAGCCTGGCATCCTACGTTATGAATTAACAGAGTCCAGTAAACCGTCTACCCTTTGTACTGTGTGAGACCTAACAGCACTTGGGGTCTGACTCCGAAGATGTCGAAATGAAAAATATGTGCAAGGAGAGTACAAAGATGCTCATAAAATGTCTTTATTTGAAAAAGATCTCAACATTTTTCTTCCACCTCAGCTACTGGATATTGCTAGTTTCATTTTACTACCAGGGCAGTGGTGCTCTAAGTTACCTAAATAAGAAGGGTGCAAAAATGTCCAATTAACTAAAATGTGTAAATAGTCACCGGAGTTGATTTCCACAGTATTATAAGTGGCTTCTTCATGGTGTGGCTGAAAATACAGCTTTCTCTGTTAATTGAAGTTTGGTTTCATTGGGAACAGGTTTTTTCAGCTGCTTCTTCATGCCCCAGTTTTGTGAGAGTTACCATGAAAAGTGTTGCCTTTCCCTATCAGAAGACACACTACTCCTGACTTTTTCGCTTTGGTGAAGATATCAATCATTAATGATCCGTGGTAAGTTCTATTATATCATTGGGGTTCTTCTCAGTCTAATGCCACTGTTCATCACCCATCTATTAATTATTCAGAAAAATTCAGCAAAAGCTATTTCTCTACCTTCTATGTATTTGTCAATACTACTTTCTATGTATAATGGGAAATGCGATTCATTTCTTTCCTTTATTTCTCAAATTACAGATGAGAAATTTGTTTGTCAGCTGTATTAGTTACATTTGTGGCTACGATAAAATATACTATGGCCAAAAGCAATTTATAGAATAATTTATTTTGACTTGCACTTTGAAATAAGGAATACCTTTTCTTGAGGAAGGCATAAAATTTTTGCTCTTGGGGCCAAGAGCAGAAAGCTGACTGATAGCATTCCATCACACATTAAGCTAAGATACTGAGCAAACATAAGGAAAGGCTATAGGTTGTTCTCAATGGTCCATTTCCTCTTGGAAAGGTCCATGTCCTAAATGTTCCATAAGCCCCACCCAAAACACCATCAACTGGAGACCACTGTCCAAATACGTGGGTGTATGGGTTGCATTTCTTATTCAAAGAACCACACGGGGTCTCTTGGATCTCACAGTCTCATGACCATCTCATGCTACAAATTGCATTTAGTCCAACTTTAATAGTTCTAATAACCTTTAACAATCCCAAAGCTTTTTAGAGTCACAAAGTCTAAAGTCACTAACATTCAAGGCAGTTTATCAGTTGAGACCCCTGTAAAGCCATGTTATATAAATGTTATACTCAGTGGCACAGAATAGGCATTCCCCCAAAAACAATGGGGGAGTACTGAAAAAAATTACAGGTCTAAAGTGAGATTAAGCATGGCAAAGAACAAATCCTGTAGCTGCACGGGAAGGGTCTGGAATGTTAGTTGCAAAGGCTTCACTCATCCAGTTTGCTGACGGCAACGTGAATATCTCTCTTGGGATGGTATTAATATTGCTCTAAGGAGCTTTGTCTGCTCCGTGGACATCTGATGGCTCTGGCCACCCAATGTCTTGGGATATTTGCTGAACCCAAACATCATTTTTCACAGATTCATGCAATGGTGTCTCATGGCCACGTGGCTAAGTATTGCTTGGCTCAATGCTCTGAAACTCTGGAGGAAGAATCCATGACCCTCTCACCTTTGCAGTCTTTGTGCTTCTGAATTCCAAAGACAGCACTGCCATCTTCGGCTGCCATCTTGGGATGAACCTCTTGAATTACATTTGCTGCATCTTTCAGAGGTTGCGACAATTTCTTTTGAAGAATAGCCAACCACTCTGGCTCTCTTTCATAAATTGTGGGATTATCTGTGTGTGCCCTTGCTCTCCAGGTCCGGGTTTGCTCAACGTAGAGCAGACTTCTCATCTGTGATTTTAATCGACAGAAAAATCACAGTGTCTCTTCCAGCGGCTGCCTTGACTGTATCATGAATCTTTCTAGTGTGTTTCCTTCCACAAACTGTACATTTGTACTTTTTGTATATCACCTGTCCTGCCCAGTAAAAGAATTATCAGTAATAATAATTCTACCGAGAGTCAAGTTGCCTTGTGATTTCTGATATTAAAAAATATCTATTGCTTTTATTTTGTGTCAAAAAAATCCCCCCAAACATGATTAAGAAACAGGATTTTTGCCACAAATATCACAGAGATGCCCTCTAACCCACTTAGTAATTTAGTCTTGTTCCAATCTGAAACCATTTGAGTTGGACATTAAGCTTGGCTCACATCATCCAATGGCCTTTCTAGTCTAAAGTTTTGAGGTTTTCTACATTCTTCTAAACTACAACACAACACCACATTATTCAGAGCAATACTGCACTACCTGGTTGTAACAACTTAATTGGCTACTTTTTGCTGCCATGGTAAAAATAAACACCACGATTATAAGCATGTTCTAGAGGAAAGAGCTTATTGGATTATGGTTCCATGACAGCAGGGAGTCAGAGCAGGAAGCTGGATGGCCATATTCCACCACTTAGGCTGAGACACAAACTCGCATAACCTGATGCCTATGTCCTATTTCTCCCAGCAAACCTCTGTGTCCTAAAAGTCCTAAACACCTCCAAACATCACCTGCAACTGGAAACTAGGTGTTCAAATACTTGTGCCCACAGGGAATAGTTCTGTACTAGAACACTACAAGGATCAATGTTTTCCTTTCAATGTGGCTCTTAGGAGTTTGGTCTTTGTTTCTAATGTTAATAATTACTACGGTCAGAATTGAAATAATAACGGTGCTCATACCTCCAGATTCAGACTTCTTCCTGTTCATCCTCCTCCATTCGATAACTATATTCTTTACATTCATCCATGAAGGTTCTTCCTCACCAATCTGGGAGTATTACCATCAGTATTAGATACTTAGTCTTTGTTTTATGGGGTGGGTATTTTGCCTGCACGTGTGTCTGAGTAACACGCATATGTCTGGTGACCCTAGAGGTCAGCAGAGAGCACAGCATTAGCAGGGACTAGAGTTACAAACTGTCACGAGCCATATGTGGATTCAGGGAATTTAACATAGGTTCTTTAGAAAAGCATCCGGTGCTCTTCATCTGAGCCACCTCTCGAATCCTCTACCATGACTTAATACTTTGCTTTATTCTTATTAAACATGTATTCTTAGAAAGTCTATGAGGACTCTAGCACTACCTTGTGGTTGCCATAGTTTGTCCTCAAGGTTCATATGTTGAGAGCAGCGTCCCTAGGTACGCAGTGCTGGGACAGCGTGTGTATCTTTAAGAGCTGGGGCTTAGTAATAGGTCCTTTGGTTTTTCCAGGACCTTTGCCAATAACTGTCTCCCTCCGTCTCCAAAAAATCCTATAGAAGATGGAAGACTGTTTGCTCTCACATGCTGCTGCCATGTGTTGAATCCCTGTCTGAACTGAGCAGGTCCTTAGGCGTTCAGCCCCTTCTTTATTTGTTAATTAATAAGCTGTCTTTCTTATTAAAGTTATCCTACCTCAGGAACTTCATTATAGTAATAAAACAAAAAAACTAGCACCATTATAAAAAATTACAAGGAAAGCTTCAATGTGAGATATCTTATTCAATGCCTATGACATGAGAGGTATATAGTTAATAACTGCTTTTGAAACATCCTTGGCATAGTTCCTCTCCTATGTCTATGACACTGATCGAAAGCTCATTTGTATTCATTTGCTTTCCTCTTAGGGGTATCTTATAACTGAAATTTCTTTTATAGCTAAGTATTTGCATGATTCCAAAGTCAAATCTTTGTAAAGAAATTCACAGAAGTCATGTAAGAGCATTCATTTCTTTACAAGTAATTACTTTAAAATGTTTTCATTGTTCCCAAGTTTATGTTTTGAAAATATAATCATGCATCTTGTCTTTGTCATCGTTGTGCCTATAATCCATTATCTATTTATGTGTCCCCTTTCTTACGTAAATGCCATTATACTGTAGATAGCTTTCTTCCCATTGTTTTATACTTTCTTGTGTAGCTCAAAGATTGTTCAAGAACAGCTCTCACTACTACTCATCACAGATATATTTAGAGCATTCTAGAATCCATTATTGGGATGTTCTACAACTGATTCAATGATTTAGTTTGATAAATATTCAAATTTTTCCATCTTATTGCTATTTTTAATGTAAAGAACCTGTATATATTCTTTTTATAGTTTTGCCAACATAAGTTTTATTTTTTGAACACTTTTAGAATTTACTGTGTTTACAGTAATTAAAAAGATGCTGATAGCACAATTTTTCCATGTAGTTTAATACCATTTTAACAAGCAATTTTCATAGCTAATTTAAAATATGTGTTTATGTATACAAGATGTGTGCATATCTATAGTAATGGAGAATAACTCTCAATTCTTCCCTTCGTCTGTTAGTCTGTCTCCTTAGCCATGTGCCAAGGCTGTGTGTTTGAATTTTAGGAAGTTAGGTTGCATTTTGACATCTTATCAGGGTATCCTTCTTAAGATAAAATTGATACCATCCTCATCTAGTAGCAAAAGAGTCTCCCTTTATTAGAATAATATTTAATATTCATATTAACAGATTGCATGCATGTGAATGGCCTTCAGGGTTTCTGTGCATTAGAGAGATACGTCTCTCCACTTTCTAGATATGTCTTTGCATAGTTTTCTACAGAGAGGCTTTATTGTCTATTCTGGATTGAACATGAAAATGCTCTCCCATTTGCTATGAAATCGCAAACTCCTCTCATTCTGCATATCATTTGCTTTTTGTTTATATCCATGAGTGATGATTTAATAACCACTAAATTCACCCAACAGCTACATCTTATTGATATATAGACAGAATTTCCTCAAATCGGGGCATCTTTATCATTTTCTTTCCAACATAAATAAACCCTGATAATGTCTCACAAAAGGCAGTAGATACAAATTTATTCTACGATTTCATTTTATATGGAGTTCAGAAGAGACAGAACTATTTATTGATAATCACTGGGTAATTTGTTGGATGTGTAGTATGTGATGACTTCACAGGGAGACTCCTGAAGTCGTGGTAATGTACTGCTTCTTGATGCAGCCGTGGCATGTCTGGATATGCTCAGTGTGTGTGAACAAGAGAGGCATAATCCCTTGTTGTTGGGTTTGATTTTTTTTGTTTTTTTTTTGTTTTTGTTTTTGTTTTTTTTTTTGCTTCCCTGTACATATGATAAATGTGTCAAAGAACTTTGAAAGCAAATATACAGTGTAATTATATGTGACATCCACCCTAACATGATAGCACATATAGAAAATGTGTCTGTGTGTAAATCCTGCTCTTTGGTATTATAGAGAAGAAAACTAGTCACTATACATTCCTCATAGCGTATCAGGGTATGTGTGGAAATGGTATGAGTTTTCATTAGGAACATTAACTTTGCTCAAGTGGCTGAAGAGACACATGTATGTTTCCTCAGTATAAACTGACTCCTTTTTCTCTTTACATAATGTATTTGTTAAAAGCCCGTCACCATGTCTGGGCTTCCCCTCTGACAGTGACTTCTCCTTCTTGAGGAGGAGCTTAGAAGTTTGTACTGTAGTGAGCATCATTGGCAAATGCAGGGGGAACAGTTTTATGGCTATGGAAAATGTCTAACTGCCTTGAAGTTCTCCCTGCTAGTTTAATTCTGCCTGCAGTGTGTGCACTCATGTGCTGGTCGAGAGGTCGAGATTTGCCATTTAGTATCATTCATTTGTTTGTATAATTTGGCAGTTGGGCTTCTCTGATAAGAAACATTAATCTCCATTTGAATTCAGACATCATGCCAGCATGAGTTCTGGTTTCTTCCTTTGTGGGTAGGGTCTATTCCAATACCATCATTCCATAGCATGTCCTTCAAAGTATTTGAGCTTTGGTCATTGAACTATTTTAGGTCAAAGCACAGTTTTTCAATTACTTAGTTCAATTCATTTTCCCACCATTTTATTTCAATGGGAATGTGTCACATATAAGTAACTCACAACCATTTGTCACCTACATTAAGCTGGGGGTCTCCCAACATCTTGAACATGTGAGCACACTTAGTTTTTCTTCTGAAGTGTGCATTTATATGGAACTGACCCAGCATATGTGTTAAGTATAAAAAAGTGCATTATTTTATTCTATAGATTTAGTGTTTAGCTCATTTGTGCTCAGCAACAACTATTTCTTTTTACCTGGTCTACGTTCTTATAGTTTTGTATATCTCCCATATTTGTTACGAAGGTATCTGTGAATGTATGCTAACACGTTATATCTTTATATATGTATATGACATATATAGGCATATATAGGCTTATACATATTCATATATACTCTTTCACTTATAGTATATAGAAGTTTAGGTCATTTAATATGTTGAATTCAGTGTCCCTTATGTGTGTTGCTGCTCTTTCTATATTTTCCTTAGCACTTTCTTATTTTCTGACATTAAAAGATGACATGGATCTGATTATTCTGTACCAAATCTAGATTTAGCCATTTCTACTAGAACCCAGAGCTTTGGTCATGATCTATGTATCTATGTATCCATGAATCTATGTATCTATCCATGTATCTATGTATCTATGTATGCATCTATCTATCATCTATCTCTCTATTCATTTACTAAGAGTGGAATTAGCAAACAAGATGTCACTTTTATTATTAGTTAAAGTGTTATAGACTTTCACACCATGCAATTAGGAAACAGACATATATATATTTTTTTCACTAACACACACACACACATACACACACGCAGAAAGATATATATATATATATATATATATATAGAGAGAGAGAGAGAGAGAGAGAGAGAGAGAGAGAGATTATATATGTAATTTCTTTATGTCAGCCTCCATTGTCCTGCCATGGCTTCTCTCTCTCCCTCCCATCTCTTCCTTTCTGTCCTAGTCTCCTCCACTTCCTTCAAACTTCTCTCCCACCCCTCCTTCCTTCTCCTCCAATGACAGGCCTCCTTCTATCCTGTACCTGCTCCTCACCTGTACTTTACAAATTCAATGGAGAGGTGGCTCTGGTGACGTCACCTGATTCCTGAGTATATGACAAGGCAGTTGTCCTTGGGACAGTGGAATTAGCATCAAAATACAGATAACTTCAGGGCAAACCACAACATTTCCCCCTTTTTGTCCAGTTAAAAAGCCTTTTCACTTATATATAAATTGAGTACAATTATCACCATTCTACAATTAGATCCAAGTAGGCACACTCTGTAAAATACAACTCTCAAGACAAAAGTTTAGAATCAAAATCTCTTTTTGTTACATTCTCCTGCATTAATTTTTTAGGTGGTCTACCTCTATCAAATCTGATCAGTATGACTCTGTGAGGTTTCCAGAGCCTAATCACACTTTTTAAAAACACAAAGACAAAATCTTTCTCCCAAAATACTGTGTTCCTTAGTCTGAAACCAGAAAAGCTTGTGTCTTGCACTCTCTCCCAGAGTAATAATATAACCGTAAAACTCATGAAGACTAAACAATTTTTTTTAAAAAAGGAAGCAAGCTAAACAATGAGACTGATAGGCTTTTGTAATCTATGATATCAGGAAATGAACCCAAAATTCCTGTGGAGCCCACGTTAAGAGAATTCGAGCTTCCTGTTGTAGTAAATATCAAAAGTAAGCACAAACTCTCACTAGCCGGCATCAATGAGCCATATGGCCTTTAGCAGGATAAGTCATAAAACAAACCAAATACTTTCTATCAATTCCAATATTAATAAGCAACACATCAAACCAGGACTTTAGCCCAAAATATCTCAATCTGTCAAGCTCTCTACCCAGAGCCACAGATTTTTATTTAACCTTAATAACTTCTATAATATATGTCTGCATTCACTCTCCCTGGTGTTACAGACATTCATCATAACTCTCTACTTGGAGTTAGTGACTAATTTTTCCCTATCTAAGTTCTGAACTGTGGATGAAAATCCCCACCTGATTCAGGTAATCTCTTTACTCTCTTCTTTCTAAAAACAAACTTAATCACCTTTTAACAATACCTGTAATTAAAAAGTAGCTTGTCTAACTAGGATTTCAACCCAAAATTCCCGTGGAGCCCACGTTAAAAAGAATATGAGTATCCTGAAAGACTTTCTAAACAACTTTCTTTAAAAAGCAGCTTTTAATCTCTAACTGTCTGAGCTGCCATTACTTATCACACAGCAGGGGACCTACTGCCCAGCCAGCCCAGGCTGCTTCCCCTTTTCTTTGTTAAATTCTCTATGCTTGAGATATCACATGACTTAACATGTCACTGGCCTCCTCTTAGAAAATAAAAACTTTCTCTCAACTCTTAGGATTACTAGTGGATTCTTGCCCATCACATTAGTTCTCCATCTGTTGTTGTAAAAATATAAAAATAAAAAAAGTATAGTTGTCTTTTACCCATTAGATCCGGTACCACGGTGCCCCAAGATATCTGCTAGATATCTTGGTGGAAACACATCCCAACTCTGTGGCGGCCCAGCGTCTCCAGCCGCCCCACACTTTCCTACACTCAAACCATCACATAAAAGAAAACACAACACAATAACCTTAGATCTGATTGATAAAATATAATTGCCCACTTAAACATACAAAGCCTGGTACCATCCATCCCTTGAGAACATTGATAACAACCTGTAATACACAGAGCAGAATCTTTATGTCAGCCTCCATTGTCCTGCCACGGCTTCTTCTTGTAGTTTTATATACTTGCCATATTTCTTATGGTAGTATCTGTGAAAGGTGAGGGAGAGAGAGAGAGAGAGAGAGAGATTCTTTGGACAATAGAAGTAATTCGACTCAGTCTCAGCCTAAGGGCATTGCTGAATTCCAGTGATGCAGTCAGGAAAACTACTTTTAACTAAAGGAATTTGCTTCTTGACTTAAATCAGGTGCTCCTTGTAGTACTGGTCATCCAGTAAGGAGGAAACAAATAAAAATGTTTCATTGTTCTTGAGTGAATCAATTAGTTCTGAAAGTTGTTGAACCCTGTGCATTGGTGTTCTGAAATAGCACTGTGGATTAAGCGGTTCTGGAGATCTATATGACAAGGAAAAAAAATCCTTTCCATTGATTATTTAGTTCTACATCTCCTCCAATTCTCACCAACCACGAAGGTCTTTGGTATCTATGGTTGGTTGGTTCTCTGCCCTCTTGCAAATTCCTATGTTTAAGTTTAATACTGAATATCTCATGGTATAACCTTATCTGGAGATGGTATTTACGGGAAGTAATCAACTTGAAAAGAGGACATTCAAATGGATCCTAACTCGGTGTTAGGATCCCATTAACAAGGGTAGTAAGATATACACAGAGAAAAGATGAGACCCTGGAATTCGGGAGAGAGCAACTCAATGCACAAGGATGATGTGCAGTAGATCTTCCCTGCCTATTCTCAGGAGAAGCCAACATTAGCAGTCTGTTGATTTGTAGTTTTCTAACATCTGAAACAGCAGTGTAACAAAGCTATTCATTCAGTCATAGCTGTTTGCTATGGAGCCCACAGAAAACTAATTAACATCACTAATTGCATTGTCTATAATGAATTTTGCTTACTGTTTTGACTATAATAATAAATGCATAAGAATATCTCACTGTACTTCTATATCAAGTAACATTTTTGCTACAGTGTTTTCATATTTTTTAAAAGCTTAATCTATTTATTGAGTGTAAAAGTTCTCCGTGGATTATAATATATATATTTCTCTACTCCATAAAAGACTTATTAATATTTTTGCCCAGTATACTTTACCCTTTTATTTTACTATTAAATAGTGTCATAGAAAAGAAGCCTTTAATATTTATGGCATTAAATTGAAAATTTACAGATTGTGTTCTTATTGTTATGACTAAAACATCAAAATTCAAACATTATGCAAATTGTCTCATATTTCTTTCAAGTTTTTCTGTGTCCACTCACTTTATATTTAACCATAGTTTCCATTTTTAATTAAGGTGTAAAGTTTATGTTGAGTTTCATTTCTTTTGCGTGTGAACTTCAAAATCATCTGCTATAAATTTTCCTCATTAAATTTCTCTGTCCTTTAAACATGTATTTGATTTGAAATACTCATGGTTCTTTATCTCATTAAATTGTTCTATGAGGGTATTCTATCCACGAATACCACTCAGTCATAATTTTATGACTTTCTTAAACTTAGAGACTAGGAATAAGAAACAATTCACTATTTTCATTCTTTCAGAATTTTGTATAAATTTTAGAAACAGTTTGTCATTATGTGTAAATATATAATTCTTTAAGTGAATGGCATAGAACATGCAGGTCGAGTTAGGGGAATTGACTTCCTAACTTTTTTGAATTTTCCAATGCATAGACTTGACACATCTTTTCAAGATTGTATAAATACTAAGACTTATAATGGAGAAAGATGTTTAAAATGGATACACTTATAAAAAAGAAATCAGAATTGAAAGGCTTACTGTATTCATTGTTTTTCTCATTGCTATGACAAGTATCTCAGGAAAGTAACTAAAGGAGTATACTGGCTAGTTTATGTCAACTTGACACAAGTTAGGGTTATCTGACAGGAGGGAACCTCAGTTGAAAAAATGCTTTCATAAAATACAGGTGTATAGTGCTTTCTCAATTAGTGACTGATGAGGGAGGGCCCATCCCATTGTGAAAGGAGCAATCCCTGGGCTGATGGTCCTGGGTTCTATAAAAAAGCAGGCTGAGCAAACCATGGGTACCAAGCCAGTAAGCAGCACCCCTCCATGGCCTCTGCATCAGCTCCTATATCCAGTCTCTTGCCTTGTTCCGGTCCCTGTCCTGACTTCCTTTGATGATGAACAGTGATACGGAAGTGTAAGCCAAATAAACCCTTTCCTTCGTGGGTTGCTTTGGCCAAGGTGTTTTACTGTAGCAATAATAGTAACCTTAACCGAGACAGGGAGTGAAGGGTTTATTTTGTTTTGCAATTGGAGGATGCACTTCAGAGCAGAAAAACCGTGTTGGTATGAGGTGTCTAGTCACCCATGCCTTCAGAAGCAGCACAAGATGAATGCTGGTGTTGTCATTCCTTTTCTTTTCATTCAGCTCAGGATCCCACCCCACAGGATGATGTCTTCCGTACTCAAAATTGGCTTTCCATTCCTTGCTGAGTCTTTCTGGAAACTCCTACATGTGTGTATACACAGGGAGATGTATTCTTAGTCTAGTCATGTTGACAGTGAAGATTAAACATCATAATCGCTGGTATTATTTTTGTTCACATTTATATTTATCAATATTCAATCATCAAACACAGAGTCTCCCAGACATTTGTCTTATGCTACTTTTATAATCATCATGAGTTGGAAGTTTTAAAGCAAAATGTCTCTGCAAAGACACCCTTTGTCATACTTTCTTTAGGCTAATTTAATTGTATTACCTAATATGGAAAGATAGGCTGTTGTTTCAAATCTTTGTTTTTATTAATACTTGCCTTAACACTGTGGTTTTTTAAGCATTGATTTTTTTTTTGCCATATTCACAATATTTGGTAAGTTGTATCTTTTATTTTCATGTTTCTCAAAAATCATTTTAAAATTCAAGTGAGGCATTTTTGATGTGCCATATATAATAGAGTACTGTTGTCCTCCCTAGTTTTATGTCAACTTGACGTGAGCTAAAGTCATCTGAGGGGAGGGAATCTCAATTAAGAAATTGTTACCATAATGTTGGACTGTTCCCAAGGCTACTTCTTCTTAAGTAATGATTGATGGGTGCGAGCCCAGCACTTGTGAGTGGGGCCGTCCCTGGGCTGGTGGTTCTGGATTCCATAAGAAAACAGGATAAGTAAGTCAAGAGGAACAAGCCAGGAAGCAGCACCCTTCCATGAACTCTGCATCAGCTCCTGCCTCCAGGTTCTTGTCTTGATGCAGTTTCTTTCCCGACTTCCTCTGATGAACAGCAATGTGGAAGTTTAAGCCAAATAAACCCTTTCCTCCCCAACTTAATTTTCTGGTTACGGTGCGTCATCTCAGCAATAGTAACCCTAAGTAAGGGCACTTTTAATTCACCCAGGGAGATCATTGTTCTCCATTTTTCTAATTTCTAAAGTTATCTTAATTACATGGAGCTTTAAAAATATTGGTTGGTGATTTTTCAAAGGAAGCATGTATAATCTGGGTCGAAAAATTTGACTCATTCTGTATATTTTCCATGTGCTCTGAGAACAATAATTCTGTTCTTGTTTGGAGTTGTTTATATACACAGAGTGCGTGGAATGGATTTACCGTCCTGCTCAGTACTCCCTGCGGAAACTCTTCTTAGTTAAACTACTAACTGCCCGCAGAGATACACTAAAGTCTTTAGTTTTACACTTTTTATTTTTTCGTTTGGTCACCTACTTCCTTTTCTTCATCTTTATCTCACTTATTTTGCTGCAATGTTCTTAGCTGCTTGCATGTTTAGGAAGTTTGTTTTTGTCTTAGAGGTTTTATCTTGTCACCATGCGCCACTCTTCTAGCCCTGACTATAGTGTCACTCCATTCTCCAAGGATTTGGAATGGTGCTTGCTGCTCTGAAATCAGAAAAACTGTGATTACCTGCACATGAGCCTCACAATATTCAATCTACTAACATTCCCTCATGCAAAGGCTCATCGGTAGTTCTTAGTCAGGGTTTGTATTCCTGTACAAAACATCATGACAAAGAAACAAGTTGGGGGGAAAGGGTTTATTCAGTTTACACTTCCACATTGCTGTTCATCACCAAAGGAAGTCAGGACGGGAACTCACACAGGGCAGGTACCTAGAGGCAGGAGCTGATGCAGTGGCCATGGAGGGTGTTACTTTCTGGCTGGCTTCCCCTGGCTTGCTCAGTTTGCTTTTTTATAGAACCCAAGTCTATCAGCCCAGGGATGGCACTGCCTACAATGTGCCCTCCCAACCTCGATCACTAATAGGGAAATGCCTTTCAGCTGGATCTCATGGAGGCGTTTCCTCAGGAGAGGCTCTTTTCTCTGTGATAACTCTAGCTTGTGTCAAGTCGTCACACAAAACCAGCCAATACAGTAGTTTCACTAGGCCCTTCCCTTTCTTGTGAATATGTGACTAACAATTGATGGTGGGGTAAGATTCTAGTTCAGTGTTGCATCTGCCAATAAGTTGCCTGTAGTTTAGTAAGAAACCCCTTCCCCATGTTCCCAAAGTCACCTCAGTTAAATTCATCCTTTAGCTAGCTTTGGGGGAAATAGTTTCTTGATCTGTCATTGGTGACCTATCTGTGGTCAAAAGACCTACTCACATTTCCCTCAGGAAAAGCTATGTCCCCGCAGTGAATACAAAGACATACCACTTCAGCTAAGTCACATGAGGAGGGGACATTTATGAGGTTCATCTCAACATGGCTATCTTTTCCCATAGATTGTGTAGTCATTGCTTTTCTATCACTGTAATAAAGTGTCACGATTGACTTGAAGAAAAAAAGATGTGTTTGGGTTTAAGAATCTATCACTGTCATGTCCATTCATGATGGCCTGAGCAGCAAGCCGAGAACTCACATCTTAAAAGTACAAGGAGGAAGCAGGGACTGAACTGAAAATGGTGAGAGGCTTTGGAACCTTAAAGTCCACCCAAGTGGCCATGTCACAAGGTTTTAAGCCTCACTAAACAGATTCACCAAGTGGGGATTAAATACCACACAGCACAGGACATTCTCATTCAAACCTTCCCTGGTCACTTGCCTTCCTGGGGTAGTAGCAGTTGGGTTACCTCTGCTATTGGTGCTATAGGCGTTCTATTTGTTGTATGTGTTTGTTTTTATCTACTTGGCACAGACTACGGTAATCTGGGAAAAAGAAACTTCAGTTGAGAAGATGCCTCAATCAGATCAGCTTGTAGGCAGTTTTACAGGCTAAGCTCTTGATTAGTATCTGATGTGGGAGGTCCCAGTCTACAGTTGGCAGGGCGTCCTCAGGGAAGGCGATTCTGTGTGGCAAAAGGAAGCAGCCATGAGGAGCAGACCACTCCTTCACACTCTCTGTTTCAGATCCCATCTCCCCATTCCTGACTTGAGTCCCTAACCTGAATTTCTTCTACCATGGACTATAGAGTAAATAAACCCTTTACTCCCCAGGATGCTTTGGGTAATGTTTACCACAGCAACAGAAGGCAAACCAATGCAGACATGAGCCTCAGTCTGAGGTGTCTGCTGGGAACTGTGTGTGGAGGAAACTCTCCTGAAGCAGCGCTCCTATATGTTATATGAAGCTGGCCTATCTCTTGTATGAATGCAGTCTGTCAAAGGAGAATGGGGATTTTTCAAATGTGGATAGAAGATACTATATTTCAGTATCTGCAAGGTAACATGTTTAGAATTGAATTGTCAAGAAGCTACATTGGCTTGTCGTGGGTGATAAGACATACAACTGAATCTGAGATTTCTTCCCAGAAATCGCTTGTTCACCTGGGGAAGAAATATAGGGGGGAAAAGTCATTTGTCGGGGATAGAGAGATGGTTGGCTGGTTAAGGACACTTGGGTCTATTGCAGACGAACTGGGTTTGTTTCCGAGGACCCACATGGCACCTCGCAAGCACCTGAAATTTGTCCAACTCCATGGTATATAATGCTCTCTCCTGACGCTGCAGGTTTCATGGTCACACACATGGTGCACGCACACACACACAAACACGCACTAAAAGAAATACATATTAGTTTACAGGAAAGAAAATAAAACATGAGCAGCATTCTTCCTGTTAGCTGTCTGTTTAGAAGGTAAATTGAATGAAGGAGAGTGTTGATAAAGGTCTTAGGTAGCCGTTTCTTACTCCTGGGGTAGGCATCATGAAAAAAAAAATAGTACAGATTAGATACAAGCTAAAGTGCCTCCTGGGATCCTAGAATGTGTAAACTATGGGAAGAATTAAATTGTAAAGAAGAAAATGAAGGAAAGAGAATACTGCAGGAACTGAGCATAAGTGTGGCTGCCCATGACGCCCAGTTCACTTAGCTAAGACCAGACTGTGTTCACCCTAGAGTTAAGGGAAGTTAATTCATCAGGGACCTCGGGATTGGTACAGGGCTTTTGTGGCTGTGTTGAGCCCCAGGGCGGGTCATGGGTTCTATGCATTAGGAGAAGCTCTGACAGATCCGAGTGACTTTCTCTGGCATGTAAATTGAGTTCGTAAAGTGCTAAAGTAATCAAGGAGGGATGAGAAGAGGGAAAAGAAGATAAGACAGCCTGTCAGAGTCACTTAAAAGCAAATACGGCAAGATTTGAGTTGAGCCGGAGTTCCCGAGAAATATTAATAAAAAGCCAAATGCTGCAATAGTAACCCTCTAGAAGGCTTTAAAGCATGAATGGTTCACTCGAGAGTCCGAAGACATGCAGGGGTGCACTTTGTTCCAGCTACTGTGGGGGAGCCAATCTGTTAGGACGGGAAGTGTCTCAGGTGCTTGTTCATTGGGAAGGGCAGTATTGGTTCTAGTAAGAACATGAATGAAAAGCAGAGGTCTTTCTGAACCTGAGCCACACCCCCAAATCCTCTGAAGAATTTATTTTTCTTTATAACTAAATAAAATTTCATTGTACAGGTACCAAATTATCATGATCCATCCCATGGACATCTAGGGTAATTCGACCTCCTTGCTATTAACTGCACAAGTTTCTCAGTGGTTGGAAACAGCCTCCTTCCGGTGGGTGGGGGTGTATCTATGAGTGGTATAGCTGTTTACATAAGAGTTCTCTCTTCACTTTTTAGGGAGAAATCTTCAGCCTGATTGCTTCAGCGGCCTCCCAGTGTAAGTTTTCCCTGGGAGTGAATAAGAATTTAACTTTCCAGCATTTGCTGCCTTCGATAGTAGCAATCACCGGGGAGCTTTGGAATCATCGAGTACATTTGATTTTTATGTTTCCGATGGCTAAGATGTTAAACATTTTGAAAATGTTCTGTGGGTATCTGGTTTTTTGTCATCGTTGTCCTTTTATTTTATTTTTTTAACTTTTTTGTTTGTTGGTTTGTTTCTTTTGTTTCTAGACTGTTCAGATTAGTCCCTCAGCCACTTCCTATTGGGTTCTTTTTTCTCCCTTGTCATTTAGTTTGTTGAGCTCTTAAATAATTGAGGACTAGATAGAGCCTAAGGTCCGTTGGGGTTCTGTGGGTGGGACAGGGAGATCAGTTTCTGTTCCACGCCAGGGTCATGTTCTCAGGGCCAACATTGGGTTAGTGCCAGTTTCTGGAGGTCTGAGGTCAGGACTTGGAGCTTGACACGTTCACTGTAAAGGTGAACTTGGTCAAATATTACCTGGTCACTCAGATCTAAAAAACATTGTTTTTTGCTCCAGCGTTGTACCCGCAGAAGTGCCCCAGCTGCTCTGAGCTCCCATGATTCCATTGTGTGATGAACTTTACCAATCCGCTTTCCCATTTGAGGGGTACAAGGAGCTATGGTACTAGCAAACCGCCAACATGGGTCACCAGACCTCACAGCACTCCTGAGCCCAGCTTTTGGCTGTTTTTGTTTGTTTTGTTTTTTGTTTTGTTTTTGTTTTGTTTTGTTTTCACATCACAGGTCCTCCTTCTTGGAGACCCAGCGAGAACTAGGAGGAAGGAGTGTGTTCCATTTCGCTTTATATATTCTAGTTACCAAGCCAACGTACCGCTGGCACTGGTTTCTCCTGGTCTGTTGCTTGTCTCTCTGCACTTCGTGTTCTTTTTTGCTGTGCACAACACAGTTAACTGACTAAAGTTTCATTTGTGGACTGTTGGCCTTTTCTGCATATCGATTGGAGTTACCTTCTGCAAATCCTTACTTATGTCTATGTCTCAAAGTATCCTCCCTTATTTTTCGCACAATAATCAACCGCAGTTATTTTAAACTTCCTGTCTGATAATCTTCATCCTCATATTTATACTGATTCAAGTGAATGCTTTATTTCTTCAGAGTGCTTTACCATGTGTAATAATTCCTTGTTTACATCTGGATATGCTCTATGAAAAAAAAGCAACGGGATAAATAGATTTTTAAGTAAGGATCTATGCTAATCTGTCTAAAATTCGGGTTATTTGTCTAGACTGCATTCTATAGTGTTACACTCTGAAGACGACATAGCGTCTGGTTTTTGTTTTCTCTCTTGACCTTGCGTTCCTTGCAAATGCCTCTTTAACTGTTTCTTGCATCTTTTCCAGTGCTGACTATCATATTTTTAGCAGCTGGAGCGGCGGTAAATCTAGGGAGAAAGGCGCTCTGCAGAATGATGTAAGCACATTTCAGGTATTTAGCAGTGCTGTCCCTCAGTCCCGCTAGATTCCCAGGTGTGCCATTACCTGTGGTTTGCTTTGCTCTGGTGTCCTATTCAGGGATCCATGCTGTTTTCTGTATGTCACATGCTCCTGCCACTTAGGTTGGATAGGGAAGCTGGTAGATGACATGGAAAATAAAGGTTATTTTTTCCTTTAGTTGGCACAGATATCTTCTAGACGTCTGTATGAACATGGCACAAAAATCCATTGACTCTTCTTGCTAGGGTCCTCTCGCCTTGAGAGCCTGACAGGAACTGAAGTAAGACCTTTGTCAGCCTTTGTCCAAGTCGCTGGAGTCCCTCGCTCTCCTGATCACTCATACACTGCCTTCAGAATTCAATATTGTCATCATACACCCTCCTGACTTATATCTCTGTGTCAATATGCAGATATCAAGTGTTAGTTTTTTGGATATGAGTCTCTAGATTTCATGAGACAGTTATCTGGAATTTTCTTTCCTTATTTTTCCTTACCTCTTTCGTTAAAAAAAAATTGTTCTGTCATGTCCATAGGATTTTCATTTAATCTATAGTCATAAAGATTTTCTATGCAAACACCTAGTCAGAGAGCAGCAATGGTCTCTTATTTTTCAAGCTTTCCCTGGAGACTGAGGCAATTATCACCCTAGTCAGTGCTTTCTCATTCAAAGAACAAGGATGGAAGTTTATAATCCCCTTACCTGTTAGATAAGAGACAAAATCTGACTAAGTCACCGTTTTTCATCTAGTAATTTTACTCTACCGCATGTAATTCATTACAGGACTACATTCATTCGTTCAGTTACCTGGATTTGCTTCCCCTGTTTTCCTTTTTCTTTTTAAAAATAGTTCTGTCATTTAGATGACTTTCACTAATCTACAGTGATAAAGGTTTTTCTATGGAAACCCCTTGGCAGAGAATAACTATATTTTTTTGTGGTGAGGATTTTGGTTTCTTTTACAATGTAGAAATGGTATGGGAATATGATTTTGTTTTAATCACAGGTGTGGAATGTGGGGTGATTCAGATCATGCACAGCAGTGAACTGATTTGTTCTGCCCGGGCTTGATTTTTTGTCAGTTGCAGAAGGTTTTGCAAGCTTCTGACTTTGGAATTCTGGGGACTCTTGTGAGGGTATAAATGCAAGCGCCCCAGGAGGGGTGCAGCTGCTGCTACTGCTGCTGCTGCTGCTGCTGCTGCTGCTGCTGCTGCTGCTGCTGCTGCTGCTCAGTACTGGCTCCTGCGTTCTGTGACTAAAGCAACTATATGCCCCTAATCACCAAGAAGCAGTTGAATGATACTGATTTCTCCTTCCCCCTTTTCTTTTTCTCTTACCTAGTGTTGAGGGGTTGGAAGGGATAAGAGTAGAGAAAAGGTAGTAGAAATAGGAAAGGAACCTTAAAGTAGTCAAAAGTCTGACTATAGTGTCTTTTATTTTACATTCCTTAGCACTTGTACATATTTACACAGAAGAGTGTGTTGAGAACAATGGTGGGAAGGGTTGATTCTTCTTCTTCCTCCTCCTCCTCCTCGATCCTCATCTCCTTCTTCTTTTTCTTCCTCCTTCCCCTCCTCCTCCTCTTTGTCCTCCTCCTCCTCCTCCCCCTTCTCATGAGCATTTTTTCTCTATGTCACAATCACTATGATGTCTGCAATACCATACTGATTACACAATAAGGAAGTACCTTTCTTTTCTTGGTTTACTAAATTTCTCTGCTTGAAAAATCAAAGATGATGTTTACCAACATTTTTCTTAAATCTAGTAGGCGAATGATGTGTTTTTATGTGTTGTGCCTTATTTTAATAAAAACTTCTACTTATTATTTTAAAAAGTTAAGCCAATCTTTCATTCCTAGAATAAAATAGACTTAATTTCTTATATTCTCCCTGTTATAAAATCAGAAGTTTATTTGATGATGGTCAGCTTAGGATATTTAAAACTCTATCAAAGAACTGGACAGTAATTTCCCTGTCTTGTGATTCCTTTAGTCTTTTCTATGACTTCGTCCTGGCCTTGCTGTGAAGTGGTGAGTTATTCCCTTTGTGTTCATTTGTAGAGATTTTGTCATATGTATGCTAGATCTGTGTCAAATACATAATAATGGGGGTGGAAAACATCCCCCAACATGCTAATTAGACACCATGAGCTCTTCTATCACACACACAGGATAATCATCACATGCACACCGCAGAATGGAAAACATTGGGATTCTAACAGTAGGCAAATACATTGCACGTGATGTTTCCCCCCAGCTTCCACTTCCTCGTTCTCAACTGGTCATTATACTTTTGATTTTTGTTCATGGAAGCTTAGTGTCTGAGAGAGAATTCAGTTATAAGTCAATTAAGAATCAAGAACATTGAAGGGCTGAAGAGAAGGCTCAGCAGTTAGCAGTAGGCACTCTTGCAAGAACGCGGACTCAGTTCCCAGCAGTGGAGTTCGGTAGTTCACAACCTATCGTTCTGGCTCCAGGAAACCCAACACTTCCAACCTCTCCTGATCCCCAAGCTAATCTGCATTCTCTCGCACAACACACACACTCTCCAGGATGCCTATGTAGACACAGATTTAAAAAACTAAATCTCAACAAAATGAATCACTACCATCAGGAAAATTGTCAGGAAAATTTACATTTAATTTAAAAAAACATATTAATGCAAACCACACATAGCACACAAATATCAGTCGATGATACAAAAAGCAGCCTTGGTAAATGTTTACTATTTTGTTTCAACTTGGCAAAGGAATCCTGACAAAGACACCGACTAAATAGCTAGGTATTCATCATTTTGATTTATTCCTCAGAAAGTGATAAAACAGGATATTTACATTATAAATATGTTGATCAGAATCATAGAGGGTAGAGTTCACTAATGGGCACAAGTCTGCATATATATCAAGGTTATAAATACGACCCAGGAGAACACCATCAGGCTTCATCCTGAACATCTTGGTAAGAGAAGGAAAAGGCTAATAAATAATGCTGGGGAAGCAGAGGAGGAAAGCTAATTGTGGTTATTAAAAGAACTATTATGATTTCTTTCCCACTTCTGCTCATGGTTGGAAATAAATGTACCTTTAGCTATCTATTTGTATTTCTAGGAGCTGCATAAAATCTAAAAAGGTATTAGACACATGGAAGTTATGAAGCAGTGGAAACAACGATGTGTTTGCTACACATGTGATGTCATGCCATGTGATGTCATGCAGTATGATGTCATACAGCGTGATGTCATACAGCGTGATGTCATACAGTGTGATGTGCAGTTTTCACATCTCTGGGCTCTGTTTCTCCTAATGTTCTATTCAGTGTTCCTTTTGGACACAGCATGGAGACAATGTACACACATAAAGGGCTCTGGAATTCAAGCCCAGAAAACTCTTCACAATCGGAAAATGAGTTTGATAAAGAAAATGGTTTCAAAACATCCTGAGTCATGAAATTCTAGAGTTTTAAAACCAGGTTTCTTTCTGTAACAACCAATGAATTGAAAGCAAGCTGTTCAAAACAAGAAACTGTTCACTGCGCCCAATTGTGAGCCTGTGTGCATTGCAGAATGCAAATCAAATGCAGCATCTGGCTTCAGTCACAGGTGGAGCTTGGTGCTGTGTTCTGCAGACTTTTGCATTTGGGTAAGGTCGTGCATGCTGGAGATATCATTGATGTTGCAAGGGCATGAAAAATGCTAGAATACACAGCTGAATTGTAATTCCTCTAGTTGATACTAAGGTAGCTCCTGGATCCCCTTACCAGTCACACACTGTGCCACAGACTTGACATGTGACTATATTTCACAGCCATCACCTTAAACACATTTACCCTCTCCCCAGTGTGTAGCCTGCGAATAGCAACTGAAGGAACAGATGTGGACAGTCTGGTCAAAAGCAACATCAAATTCCCATTATTAACACTATGAGCCGGATGGGACCCATCTCCCCTCCAGCTAAGACCTCCACAGAGTTCCCTTACCAGCTCCCCTTGTCTTTAACTTTGCTTGGGGAAGTTGACTTGGTACGATTGAAAGCCTTCTCTCAGGATCTGCTCCTAGAAAACCTGGCCCAAACCAGTGCCTAAGTATTATGACAAAAATACAGTTGTCTTGCTGATTCTAAGGGGTAAACCACATTAAAAATTTTAATCTCAGTTGTCTGTGTGTGTATTATGATATTAAAAGGTGTAATATTTTTAAATATCGCATCATATATTTCTTGCTTAATTTTCAGACATATATAACTTCTATTTTTATGTTGTATATTTGATATTGTATCTATTTTTATATTTTACATAAATAACTTCTATTTTTCTTTGTATTCTGCTATTAAATAGTTTTTTTCTATACAGTATACCCTGAGGACACTTCCCTTTCCTTTTATTCCTTTCAGTTCCTACCCACCTCCTCTCCCTTCTTGATCCACTTTCTTTTTGTCTTTCAACTGCACACTCAAGAATCCCATAAACATACAAAACTTGATGCTATGATATTCTACAAAGGACCCTGTGGGTAGTCAGAGAAGTAGGGATAGAAATAGAGGATAGAGACAGAGACAGACACACAGAGAGACAAGGACAGGGAGACACAGAAACAGAGAATGAACGAAACAAACACAAAAAAATACAATTAAAAAAATTAAGGAAAGACCCTACGATGACTTTATGAGGCAAGAAACCTCTAAAGATGTTATTAAGATATGTTGTTGTTGTTGTTGTTGTTGTTGTTGTTGTTGTCGTCGTCGTCGTCATCGTCGTCGTCGTCGTCGTCCTTGTCTATCTACTGCTGCCCATGATGCTTATTCTTAAGATGAATTTGTTTCCCTAGTGGGACTCCCTTGGAGACAGCTGAGATACTTTCTCTGTTTGGAGTGCGGCGTCTGTCCGTTCTCCTTTCTGTTCTAGGATCCCATTGGTGCAGACCCTTGCAGATTCAGTGCTCGCTGCCTCGATCTCTGAGATTCTGTATGTGCATCCGTCTTGTAGAGTTTACAATTCTTTGTTTCCTTGCTATTTTCCATCCCCTAGGGCTCTTCACTCTTTCTGAATCCTCTTTCTCCAGGGTGCCTGATCCCTGAGGGGATGGATTTGATGGAGGCAACCCATTTAAGGCTGAATGCTCCCAGGTCTCTTACTCTCTGCATAATGTCTGTCTGTGCGTCTCTGTTTCTATATCCACCTGCTGCAGGAGGAAGCTTCTCTGATAATGGCTGAGCAAGATCCTTGAGTGCAGCAAAATGTCACTAGGAGTCATTGTATTGCTCTGTTCCTTTTGTAGAACAGTAGAATTCAGCTTTACCCACAGTCTCTGGACTACCTGGTTTCAGTTACCTAAGGAGCATTGGATATGGATCCGGTCTCATGGAGTGTGCCTTGAAACAAGTCAGAAAAGTATTGGCTACTCCCACAAGCTCTGTGCCACCATTACACAGCATATTTTAAAAGGAGGACAGCATTGCATATCAGAGGATTTGTAGCTGGCTTGGTGTTTATGTTTCTCCTTTAGGCTACAGAGTGAGTTCTGGTAACAAGACCATTAGCATATGTGAGTGAAGGTTCTAGATGAGGGAACTCCCAACCCTTGCTGGTAGGAAAGCCAACTTGCACAGCCACTATGGAATCAGTGTGGAGATTCCTCAGGAAGATGGAAATCAATCTACCCCAAGATCCGCCTATGTTACCCTTGGGCATATACACAAAGGACACTGCACCCCACAGCACAGACACGTGCTCAACTATGTTCATTGCTAATCCAGTCATAAAAACCAGGAATTGGAAACAGCATAGATATATCTCAACAGATGAATAATTGAAGGAATGGTGATACACTTACACAAGTACACTTACACTCACAGATTGAAAAAACTTACACTTACAGTCTTTTAAAAAAAAAGAAAAAAATCATAAAATTTTCATGTAAGTGAATGGAACTAAAATAAAAATAGTAAATCATTATCATCATCATCATCATCATCATCATCATCATCAGTAGCAGCAGCAGCATACTGAATGAGGGTATCTAGACTCAGGAAGAGGAAGAAGGCATGTATTCACTTATATGTGGACATAAACTATAATTCAATGATAAACAAACTACAATTCTATAATCCACATAGAAGTTAAGTATAGAGTAAGGGGCTGGGGGTGGTAGTAACAGTGGATGTAGTATATCTCCCCAAGAAATGGAAATAGAATATGAACGGATGGGTGGTGGACTAGAATAGAGGGGAACAGGGAGGGAAGAGGACCATGCAGAAGGATTTTCAGACGGAGACAGCTAAAATGAAGGGTCATTCAAGAGGTCACATGGAAACCTAATACAGTAGAAGTCTCCTAAAATACACACCTATGTGACTGTGATCTAAACTAAATCACCAAATAGTGGGGGAGACAGAGCCACAGCTAGTCATTTCCTCCCCAAATGAAGCTCGCTCTGTAGGGAATGGATTAGATTTCCTTGAATTGTTGGCCGAAGGTGTCCTATGGGAACCTTCCACCAACCCATCTCTTTTTCCAAGGCTTTTTATATTTTGCTCTCTATAAACTGATGGCCAGGCCTTGTCGCTGAAGGCAGCACTTACAGGACTCTCACTGAACATGGAAAAGTTGAGCTGGTGCCTATTTTTTTTTCTTTCACGCACCTAGTCATAGTTTTGTCTAAAGTAAGCTAATGCATAAAGTAGTGTGTCATACTTGTGTACGTTGTGTGCAGGTTTTGCTAGTACCTTTAATATTCTATTGTTTTATTAGACTTAGTATAATCTATAATTTATTATATATAATATATAATTGTTATCAGCTTCCTGTTGATTTCTGCAAATGGCCTTCTTTACCATTTCCTTGCCTGGCTCACTAGTTTGTTGCTGGTAACCCAGAAGCTCTTCAGATGTTGCTACACCGACCTGGACCTTCAGAGCAAGCATCCCCACTTGGCTCTGCTTCCTGCAGGTCTCCTGTGTCTTTTGGAGGAGCTGCCAGCTACAGGATGCTCTTTGTGAGCTCTCTCTCTCTCTCTCTCTCTCTCTCTCTCTCTCTCTCTCTCTCTCTCTCCCTGTCTCTTAACTCATTTCCTTCATTCAGCCGAATCACTTAACATCTTCCTAAGAGTAGACACGGGTCAGCTCTGCTCTGCTGTGTGTTCAGAACACTTTTATACGGACTTTTTAAGTTGTTGATGGTTTGACTGGAGCTGAGAGGCTAAGGGCTAGTTTGTTCCTTTCAAAACTTGCTGGCATGAAACACGGCACCGCCTGTCATCTTTGCAGCTGAACAGACCGGTGCCTCTGCCATTAGTGACTTAGTATGCAGCTTCCCCTACCTCTCATGAAGCTTTTAAGCTCTTTGCCTTAGCTGTTTTAATATCCTTCAAGTCCTCTTAGCATGGCTATGTATTTTCCCTTAGCTTTTCTTAATGCACCTCTTCAATAGCATCGTCTCCCTCCACAACCGAGCGAAGATGCCCATTGTTAGATTCATCTCTGAGAGGTGTAAAGGAACTTCAAGTAAGTCACGTGATGCTCACAAAACAGTGGAGTAGAAAATGCGGGGTGAAATCTGAAGCCCGGACATCGATTTGTAAAGTAATCTTTATCTTCCTCCAGTATCAACGGCCTGCTAAATATTCTCCCCGACATTTTCATCTCCAGTTGTGGGTTCTATTTATTCATTTTGTCTGTTTGTTTGTGTGTGTGTGTGTGTGTGTGTGTGTGTGTGAAACAGGAATTACAGCAATTAGTCAATAGCATTGATCTATTAAAAGATAAATGAATTCATGTCCCTTCAATTTTAGCAACTCCTTCTGGTTACCGTGTTATTAGTTGCTTTAATGATTACCCTTAGCTCGTTGTTGTCTCCAAACCTGATAAATAAGACATGAGTTATCTTGGACACAGACACACAAAAAAATTGATCCCCCCCACCACGGAGCTTAGATAAACATATCATTTGGGATATCCTTGGTGAGTCAGCAATGAGAGAGCACAGTGCCTAAACGGTTGGCTTTGGTTTCAGAGAGCCCCAAGCTTCGAAGTGAAATAGTAAATATTATTCCTGTTATGGAGCATGGCGAGCAGCCACTTAAAATTTATAGGGAAAAGTAACTGATACAAGAAATGCAGCTTGGGGTTGGGGATTTAGCTCAGTGGTAGAGCGCTTGCCTAGCAAACGCAAGGCCCTGGGTTCGGTCCCCAGCTCCGAAAAATAGAAAAAAGAAAAAGAAAAAAAAAAGAAATGCAGCTTGTATGCAACACAAATTTATGGAGAATAATAAGAATATTTAGGCTTCCTGGTTGCTGCCGCTGCAGAAAGCCCCTGGGCAGCACCCCACGAGCGAACTTGAGCCTCGGGACCACAGGTAAGACCAAATTTTCTGCTGCAAGAAAGCTGCCTGGTGAGCTTGGGACACACGGAAGCAGAATTTCTCTAGAACCGGGCACGTTCTGTGTTTACCGGAAGTCCCACACCCGCGGATCCCGGCCCGCAGCAGCTCTCTGCTCCCAGACCCGGTGAGAGAGAGACCCAACCGCCTGGTCAGGTGGGCACTCCTGAGGCTGCAGAGCGGAAGAGACCACCAACACTGCTCACCCCTGCCCACATCCCTGGCCCAAGAGGAAACTGTATAAGGCCTCTGGGCTCCCGTGGGGGAGGGCCCAGGAGCGGCAGGACCCCTGCCACAGACACCGCCGGACCCTGAAGGAAACAGACCAGATAAACAGTTCTCTGCACCCAAATCCCGTGGGAGGGAGAGCTAAACCTTCAGAGAGGCAGACAGGCCTGGGAAACCAGAAGAGACTGCTCCCTGCACACACATCTCGGACGCCAGAGGAAAAAGCCAAAGACCATCTGGAACCCTGGTGCACTGAAGCTCCCGGAAGGGGCGGCACAGGTCTTCCTGGTTGCTGCCACTGCAGAGAGCCCCTGGACAGCACCCCACGAGCAAACCTGAGCCTCGGGACCACAGGTAAGACCAAATTTTCTGCTGCAAGAAAGCTGCCTGGTGAACTCAAAACACAGGCCCACAGGAACAGCTGAAGACCTGTAGAGAGGAAAAACTACACGCCCGAAAGCAGAACACTCTGTCCCCATAACTGACTGAAAGAGAGGAAAACAGGTCTACAGCACTCCTGACACACAGGCTTATAGGACAGTCTAGCCACTGTCAGAAATAGCAGAACAAAGTAACACTAGAGATAATCTGATGGCGAGAGGCAAGCGCAGGAACCCAAGCAACAGAAACCAAGACTACATGCCATCATCGGAGCCCAATTCTCCCACCAAAACAAACATGGAATATCCAAACACACCAGAAAAGCAAGATCTAGTTTCAAAATCATATTTGATCATGATGCTGGAGGATTTCAGGAAAGACCTGAACACACTTAGGGAAGCACAGGAAAACATTAATAAACAAGTAAAAGCCTACAGAGAGGAATCGCAAAAATCCCTGAAAGAATTCCAGGAAAACACAATCAAACAGTTGAAGGAATTAAAAATGGAAATAGAAGCAATCAAGAAAGAACACATGGAAACAACCCTGGATATAGAAAACCAAAAGAAGAGACAAGGAGCTGTAGATACAAGCTTCACCAACAGAATACAAGAGATGGAAGAGAGAATCTCAGGAGCAGAAGATTCCATAGAAATCATTGACTCAACTGTCAAAGATAATGTAAAGCGGAAAAAGCTACTGGTCCAAAACATACAGGAAATCCAGGACTCAATGAGAAGATCAAACCTAAGGATAATAGGTATAGAAGAGAGTGAAGACTCCCAGCTCAAAGGACCAGTAAATATCTTCAACAAAATCATAGAAGAAAACTTCCCTAACCTAAAAAAAGAGATACCCATAGACATACAGGAAGCCTACAGAACTCCAAATAGATTGGACCAGAAAAGAAACACCTCCCGTCACATAATTGTCAAAACACCAAACGCACAAAATAAAGAAAGAATATTAAAAGCAGTAAGGGAAAAAGGTCAAGTAACATATAAAGGGAGACCTATCAGAATCACACCAGACTTCTCGCCAGAAACTATGAAGGCCAGAAGATCCTGGACTGATGTTATACAGACCCTAAGAGAACACAAATGCCAGCCCAGATTACTGTATCCAGCAAAACTCTCAATTAACATTGATGGAGAAACCAAGATATTCCATGACAAAACCAAATTTACACAATATCTTTCTACAAATCCAGCACTACAAAGGATAATAAATGGTAAAGCCCAACATAAGGAGGCAAGCTATACCCTAGAAGAAGCAAGAAACTAATCGTCTTGGCAACAAAACAAAGAGAATGAAAGCACACAAACATAACCTCACATCAAATATGAATATAACGGGAAGCAATAATCACTATTCCTTAATATCTCTCAATATCAATGGCCTCAACTCCCCAATAAAAAGACATAGATTAACAAACTGGATACGCAACGAGGACCCTGCATTCTGCTGCCTACAGGAAACACACCTCAGAGACAAAGACAGACACTACCTCAGAGTGAAAGGCTGGAAAACAACTTTCCAAGCAAATGGTCAGAAGAAGCAAGCTGGAGTAGCCATTCTAATATCAAATAAAATCAATTTCCAGCTAAAAGTCATCAAAAAAGATAAGGAAGGACACTTCATATTCATCAAAGGAAAAATCAACCAAGATGAACTCTCAATCCTAAATATCTATGCCCCAAATACAAGGGCACCTACATACGTAAAAGAAACCTTACTAAAGCTCAAAACACACATTGCACCTCACACAATAATAGTGGGAGATTTCAACACCCCACTCTCATCAATGGACAGATCATGGAAACAGAAATTAAACAGTGATGTAGACAGACTAAGAGAAGTCATGAGCCAAATGGACTTAACGGATATTTATAGAACATTCTATCCTAAAGCAAAAGGATATACCTTCTTCTCAGCTCCTCATGGTACTTTCTCCAAAATTGACCATATAATTGGTCAAAAAACGGGCCTCAACAGGTACAGAAAGATAGAAATAATCCCATGCGTGCTATCGGACCACCACGGCCTAAAACTGGTCTTCAATAACAATAAGGGAAGAATGCCCACATATACGTGGAAATTGAACAATGCTCTACTCAATGATAACCTGGTCAAGGAAGAAATAAAGAAAGAAATTAAAAACTTTTTAGAATTTAATGAAAATGAAGATACAACATACTCAAACTTATGGGACACAATGAAAGCTGTGCTAAGAGGAAAACTCATAGCGCTGAGTGCCTGCAGAAAGAAACAGGAAAGAGCATATGTCAGCAGCTTGACAGCACACCTAAAAGCTCTAGAACAAAAAGAAGCAAAAACACCCAGGAGGAGTAGAAGGCAGGAAATAATCAAACTCAGAGCTGAAATCAACCAAGTAGAAACAAAAAGGACCATAGAAAGAATCAACAGAACCAAAAGTTGGTTCTTTGAGAAAATCAACAAGATAGATAAACCCTTAGCCAGACTAACGAGAGGACACAGAGAGTGTGTCCAAATTAACAAAATCAGAAATGAAAAGGGAGACATAACTACAGATTCGGAGGAAATTCAAAAAATCATCAGATCTTACTATAAAAACCTATATTCAACAAAATTTGAAAATCTTCAGGAAATGGACAATTTCCTAGACAGATACCAGGTATCGAAGTTAAATCAGGAACAGATAAACCAGTTAAACAACCCCATAACTCCTAAGGAAATAGAAGCAGTCATTAAAGGTCTCCCAACCAAAAAGAGCCCAGGTCCAGACGGGTTTAGTGCAGAATTCTATCAAACCTTCATAGAAGACCTCATACCAATATTATCCAAACTATTCCACAAAATTGAAACAGATGGAGCCCTACCGAATTCCTTCTATGAAGCCACAATTACTCTTATACCTAAACCACACAAAGACACAACAAAGAAAGAGAACTTCAGACCAATTTCCCTTATGAATATCGACGCAAAAATACTCAATAAAATTCTGGCAAACCGAATTCAAGAGCACATCAAAACAATCATCCACCATGATCAAGTAGGCTTCATCCCAGGCATGCAGGGATGGTTTAATATACGGAAAACCATCAACGTGATCCATTATATAAACAAACTGAAAGAACAGAACCACATGATCATTTCATTAGATGCTGAGAAAGCATTTGACAAAATTCAACACCCCTTCATGATAAAAGTCCTGGAAAGAATAGGAATTCAAGGCCCATACCTAAACATAGTAAAAGCCATATACAGCAAACCAGTTGCTAACATTAAACTAAATGGAGAGAAACTTGAAGCAATCCCACTAAAATCAGGGACTAGACAAGGCTGCCCACTCTCTCCCTACTTATTCAATATAGTTCTTGAAGTTCTAGCCAGAGCAATCAGACAACAAAAGGAGATCAAAGGGATACAGATCGGAAAAGAAGAGGTCAAAATATCACTATTTGCAGATGACATGATAGTATATTTAAGTGATCCCAAAAGTTCCACCAGAGAACTACTAAAGCTGATAAACAACTTCAGCAAAGTGGCTGGGTATAAAATTAACTCAAATAAATCAGTTGCCTTCCTCTATACAAAAGAGAAACAAGCCGAGAAAGAAATTAGGGAAACGACACCCTTCATAATAGACCCAAATAATATAAAGTACCTCGGTGTGACTTTAACCAAGCAAGTAAAAGATCTGTACAATAAGAACTTCAAGACACTGAGGAAAGAAATTGAAGAAGACCTCAGAAGATGGAAAGATCTCCCATGCTCATGGATTGGCAGGATTAATATGGTAAAAATGGCCATTTTACCAAAAGCAATCTACAGATTCAATGCAATCCCCATCAAAATACCAATCCAATTCTTCAAAGAGTTAGACAGAACAATTTGCAAATTCATCTGGAATAACAAAAAACCCAGGATAGCTAAAGCTATCCTCAACAATAAAAGGACTTCAGGGGGAATCACTATCCCTGAACTCAAGCAGTATTACAGAGCAATAGTGATAAAAACTGCATGGTATTGGTACAGAGACAGACAGATAGACCAATGGAATAGAATTGAAGACCCAGAAATGAACCCACACACCTATGGTCACTTGATTTTTGACAAAGGAGCCAAAACCATCCAATGGAAAAAAGATAGTATTTTCAGCAAATGGTGCTGGTTCAACTGGAGGGCAACATGTAGAAGAATGCAGATCGATCCATCCTTATCACCCTGTACAAAGCTTAAGTCCAAGTGGATCAAGGACCTCCACATCAAACCAGACACACTCAAACTAATAGAAGAAAAACTAGGGAAGCATCTGGAACACATGGGCACTGGAAAAAATTTCCTGAACAAAACACCAATGGCTTATGCTCTAAGATCAAGAATCGACAAATGGGATCTCATAAAACTGCAAAGCTTCTGTAAGGCAAAGGACACTGTGGTTAGGACAAAACGGCAACCAACAGATTGGGAAAAGATCTTTACCAATCCTACAACAGATAGAGGCCTTATTTCCAAAATATACAAAGAACTCAAGAAGTTAGACCGCAGGGAAACAAATAACCCTATTAAAAAATGGGGTTCAGAGCTAAACAAAGAATTCACAGCTGAGGAATGCCGAATGGCTGAGAAACACCTAAAGAAATGTTCAACATCTTTAGTCATAAGGGAAATGCAAATCAAAACAACCCTGAGATTTCACCTCACACCAGTGCGATTGGCTAAGATCAAAAACTCAGGTGACAGCAGATGCTGGCGAGGATGTGGAGAAAGAGGAACACTCCTCCATTGTTGGTGGGATTGCAGACTGGTAAAACCATTCTGGAAATCAGTCTGGAGGATCCTCAGAAAATTGGACATTGAACTGCCTGATGATCCAGCTATACCTCTCTTGGGCATATACCCAAAAGATGCCTCAACATATAAAAGAGACACGTGCTCCACTATGTTCATCGCAGCCTTATTTATAATAGCCAGAAAATGGAAAGAACCCAGATGCCCTTCAACAGAGGAATGGATACAGAAAATGTGGTACATCTACACAATGGAATATTACTCAGCTATCAAAAACAATGAGTTTATGAAATTCGTAGGCAAATGGTTGGAACTGGAAAATATCATCCTGAGTGAGCTAACCCAATCACAGAAAGACATACATGGTATGCACTCATTGATAAGTGGCTATTAGCCCAAATGCTTGAATTACCCTAGATCCCTAGAACAAAGGAAACTCAAGACGGATGATCAAAATGTGAATGCTTCACTCCTTCTTTAAATGAGGAAAAAGAATACCCTTGGCAGGGAAGGGAGAGGCAAAGATTAAAACAGAGACTGAAGGAACACCCATTCAGAGCCTGCCCCACATGTGGCCCATACATATACAGCCACCCAATTAGACAAGATGGATGAAGCAAAGAAGTGCAGACCGACAGGAGCCGGATGTAGATCGCTCCTGAGAGACACAGCCAGAATACAGCAAATATAGAGGCGAATGCCAGCAGCAAACCACTGAACTGAGAATAGGTCCCCTATTGAAGGAATCAGAGAAAGAACTGGAAGAGCTTGAAGGGGCTCGAGACCCCAAAAGTACAACAATGCCAAGCAACCAGAGCTTCCAGGGACTAAGCCACTACCTAAAGACTATACATGGACTGACCCTGGACTCTGACCCCATAGGTAGCAATGAATATCCTAGTAAGAGCACCAGTGGAAGGGGAAGCCCTGGGTCCTGCTAAGACTGAACCCACAGTGAACTAGTCTATGGGGGGAGGGCGGCAATGGGGGGAGGGTTGGGAGGGGAACACCCATAAGGAAGGGGAGGGGGGAGGGGGATGTTTGCCCGGAAACCGGGAAAGGGAATAACACTCGAAATGTATATAAGAAATACTCAAGTTAATAAAAAAAAAAAATAAGAATATTTAGGAAAATATTATGACAATTTCAGAGGGAGGCCGTAAGGATTAAGGGATATTAAGTATAAATGATGGTATAGTCTGTCTCGCATAAAGAGGAAATCTCATGTTCTCTCAATAGAAATGTTAATGTAAATATTCGTGAGTATAAAGCCTAATTATACTCCCTTCTAAAATAGTCTACTTCTCTGTTTTGTGAAGATTAAGAAAAAAAAACCTGCATTTTGCCTAGTAGATACAGTTGTGATCTGTCTTGAAGAAAGTACAATGGTTCTTCCTAAAAGAGCTACTGGACACAGCCTGTAACGATTAAACCTTTGGTCAATGATAAGACATCAGAGTCTGATTCAAGAAACGATTTTGTGAGTGTCTGGCAGGATGTGGTAAATTCTCTCTTGGTCATGGCTGTGGTGGATTTTAACCTCTGTTGGTAGCTTTATGCTTTTCATATTGTCTTGGCAATATGTTCTACAACAAACTGTGTATGTAGACCAGCGACTTGAAACATAGTCAGTGTTGTATGAGGTAATGCAGGTATTGGGAGTAGCAGTGCTCTTCTTTGTCTTGTATCTGTCTCCCTGCTGCCTCTCTGAAGAGCCTACAGTTGGGCTTTCATGTGCTTTAATTTCACACTGAATTTACATCCTCGGGTAAATTTGACAAAAGGATCAGGAAGATTATAAAAGTAGGGGCATTGTATCTCGTCTTCAAGGTCTTTTAATGATAACATTAAAAACACTCTGCTTAGCAGAGTATATAATAATTTCAAGAGGAACGATGGAGAAGTTGTCACTCAGACCGCTATTACTGGTGCTTGGGGGAAAAAGTCAGGACTAAGAGTTTCAGTATCTCTAGGTCCACTTCTGAACATCTCAACAGACTGTATATATATATTGCCTTTGCTGAGTGATTTTTTTCTTTTCAGCTCAGTGAAGGTAAAGAACATTTCATAGTCTTTGAGACATCTTCTCTTTGTCACTCTAACCTGACCAGTGGCAGACAGAGCTGAGCAAGAAGCCACACAGCAGTGGTCTTAGAGAAGGCAGCAAAGCCTCTTGAATCAGTAAAAGCCACTGACTCTCTGTAATGATAAGCGTGTCCTCCCGATGAAGTAAGAGAATTGGTTGTGAAAGAAACCTAGCTAGCTGTAGGGATGGCTCCAGGGTGAACTGACTGGGCCGGATGTTTTTACAGGCCCCATCTTCTGGAAAGGACAGTGCCAGGCCAAGAAAACACTATCTGTTCTGGTGACCTATCCAAGTGAAGCTTGGTCCAGCTTAGCAGCCTTCTGTTTATACTTAAGGTGGCTTGTTTTTCTTGTTGCTATATGGAAGGTTCGAATCTTCAGCTGAAATAGTTCACAGAAAGCCTGGGAGTAGTTGAGAATTTTAAATGACCGACAAAAAAAAAGGGGGGGGGGAGAAAGAAAAGAAATATTAACCTAAGGTTAAAAGAAAACATCTCCCATTAAATAAAGCCTTAGCAACTACCAACTACCCCTTTATTTTATAATGTTCAGACAATGAAGTCACAACATGAGGCTTAAGTGAACCCATGATAACATAGCCCCTAAACAAGTTTCTTTTCTTCATATATACATATATATGTGTATGTATATATATATATTAATTCAAATTATTTATTTTATTAATTATAGTGATGTGCATGCGTGTATCACTGTGGCTGTTCCCTTTCATTGACAAGTTAAATTTCTCTGCATGGCTTTTAAGCTTCTGATTTACTAGATATGACCTAGTAGTGTTTAGATCCCATGGTCTTTTATGCTCCGGAGGCACGGTTTGTGATGCTATTGATCCGTTTCAAGGGCAGGTTAGAAATGAAGCCAAGTCTCTAGAGAGGGGTTGCCATCACCTTGACCTTGGGTGAGCGTTAGACCACTGACCCTTGAACCCTAGGTCCTAGCCACCAGATTCTGCTATCTTTCACTGCAGCCAAGCAAGTCAGCAGGAGCACGTGTCGATGTGGCTCTTGCCAAATCGGAATTGACTGACCAGTAGGACGCCTGCGAGCAGCGGGAAATGTGGGTTAAAGTATGTCAACAATGTTTCAGAAGAACGATTTCTCCCAAGAATTGTAGCCGCTGGAATGTTTTGACATTTATTCGGTAGAGAAATGTAGCATGTTTTGTGAAGCACTTCAAGAGGGCTGCTGCTAACTGCTGCGGGGTATTGATCGTCCTGTTAAATTGCACAGGCACACTTGGGAGAGCATTGAGATTCAGGCAACGGGACAGAAAGGATCTGCTGCACCCGATGGTCACTAATGGTAATTGGTTTCGATCCTTGCACTTGAAGAAACCATGATTTACTTGGCTCACTGATGAAATGTAGACACTAAATATTTTGAAAAGAAAAAAAACATACCATTTTTTAAACATTTACAAACCAACACTTCCATACTGGAACGCCTTGTCTACACAATAAATTCAGCGTTATATAAAAACACCCATCCAAGGGGCCCCACAATTCTGATTTTCCTCTTGCCCGTGTCTCCCTTTGCGTATCCTTTGTTTGCCAATTTGTTTCCCAACTTGTTCATAATTTAATCTGAGACAATTTACTCTTCCTGTGAGTTTCGGATTTAAAGACTATTTTATAATTATAAAAGAAAAAACATGTCTAGGTGAAAAACTGGTTCTGTTCATAAAAATGTAAGAACAAATAAGAGAAGTAACCTTATCTCGTTTCAGTTATACACTATTTAAAAAATAACCATTGTGCTGTAGACTATTTGACATACCTTAAAAATAGTCCCATATCATACCATCTACCAAGAATTCAGAATTTTAGTTGCTAGGTGAAGAAACAGTATTTTGCGTTGTTACTTAGGTTACTGTTAGATATTTTACCTATCTTGATACTATATTTTGAATTCTATGAGTATACATAAAAGCTAAAAACATTAATACACATATATATGTTAAAACATATGCTCTCATATAAACACATACATATATAACATTATATGAGAGTATTTGTAATATATACAATGTTATATGTGTTATTGTATATAGAATACATGGATTGCTTTTTATGTTCTATATAGAATACTAAGGACATATTTCATGCAGGTGTCTATGTGTTCATGCTATGTGCATACATATATAGTATATATAATACTTACCAGTACCTGTGTCTTTTGGTCACTGTGTGTGCTTTATGTTCCCACGCAGAACCGTTAATGGATTGTAAATGAATATGAATGTGTACCCATAGATTGTGTCAGTTTATAACAGCACGCTCCCAAAAATATGAATATTCTCATTTTCAAAAATCCCAAAACTTTATCCTCAAATTATCTTACTAATTTATATAGTTTTACCCTGTTTTCATTTTTCATATTTATATCAGTGATCCTAAGACAGCAAGAACTAAATTCTGAATTATCTCATTACTTTACTGTTGCTTCGTTTTGAATATTAGATAAACATCAAAATTAATTAAGGAAGAAAATTAATAGAATTATAACTCATAAAACAGTATGATATATTAAATGTGATACATATTACAACATCCAATTAATTTATACCGTGCAATCATAATCACATCCTGATAATCATAATAATTTAATAAAATGGCTGTTATATAGATCAGGTTTAAATGCTGATTCGTGATGTATTTCTAGAATATATCAAGATGAACATTAGTCTTACAGATCAGAGCATGGGAAGAAGAAAAACTGCTATTAGCTACCGGACTTCCATTGGTTAAGAGACCCCTTGACCATCTCGTTCAGCTGTATTCCTGAGGCACACGAGAGTATTTAACAGTGTGCCAAACTGGAAAATACGCGTTGGCCCCCACAGGAGCTTTCAATCTTGAATGTGAATGGTCTTGCTGTTTCTATGGAATTTCCCATCCCAGGATCGGAATGAGGATTCCTGAGAGCCATGTGCAGGTCTTCCTGTGGGCAGCCCTCTGTCAGTGGTGTCAGCAGACTGGTGGCAGTGGAATGGCCTTACAGACCTCCACAGAGCACTGCAATCTGATTTTCCGGAGGGATCAGTGGTGGCAGAGATAAGAGGATTATCCCTTTCTGTCCATCTCCTTCTCACATCTCATGGAACCTTGACAATGGACGTGCTAATTAGAGCTAATTGCTCTGATAGACACTAGACTAGTAGAACCCTACAGAGACCGCTCTGCCTTCCAAATAGAAAAGTATTTTCTTATTAATTCTACATGTGTACATTTATTTCACTTATTGGTTTCAAGGGAAAGAATATTTTTCCTGATCTTCACAGTATCTAATGCTTCTTTAAAAGAAAGTTTTTTTGGGGGGTGTCGGGGGGACTATAGAGGTGTTTCAGTGATTAAAAGAACTTGTTGCTTTTGCAGAGGACCTAGGTTCAGTTCCCAGTGCCCACATGGTGGCTCACCACCATCTGTAATTCCAGCACCAGGGATCTAACATACTCTTCTGGCTTCCAAAGGAAAGAACATGATGGAGAGATGCACATAGGCAAAACATTCGTGCACATGAAATAATAAAAGAAAATATAAAAGAAAGCTTTCCAGAGGTTTCTAGAATTTTTAACTTTGCTCAAAGATGACATAACAAATTTTCTCTCTTCCTAATGCTCCATGCCACCAGATATTTTCAGTAGTTTTTGTGTCTCACTATGTATACATATGCGGCTTCCCTTCCCACCAGGGAAGGTTTCCTAGCCCTTAAGTCTAAAGGTATCTTCTGATTTGTGGATTCCCCTCTCGCCCCCTCCCCTCCCCTCTTTCTGTGTGTGTGTGTATGTGTGTCTTGTGTGTGTGCGTATACATGTGCATGCGTGTCTCTGTGTGTAGATATTCAAATTTTCTAAGTGATAGGTATTTTTCACACCTCTCCAAGGTATATCACAATTTCTACAGGCAATTTCCCTCAATATAGTGCATTTGTTGTCAGAAGGCAGAACTTGCCAACCAGGAGGAAATAAATCAATAAGCCTTCTATACCTCACGCTAATGAAACAGATACAGAGCCTCAGAGGTACACCACATAATAAGTCGGGTCTTTCCAAAGTTATTTTGTTTTATCCTGTAAAGTTTTCCTAAGACCACATTCTTATTCTTGTCTTTTGCTGTGCTACAGGATGTATTAAGCTAACTGCTGCGTGGAGAAATTATCTGCAGACACAAAAATGGACTGACTGTAAGGTAACATCCCTTTGGCGTAGGTTGTGGGATCTGTGACATTTACAGTTGTCTACATGCACACAGCCCTAACTAATTTGGGGAATACAAATGTTACATAATGTCACCCAAAGGAGAAAATGTAGAATATAGAAAGCACACAGAAAAGCCCAAGGCCCACACTGATGAGCTTAGCTCTCTGTGATTCCTTGTGCTTTACCCAAAGCCCTTACAAAGCTTTTTTTCTGATGTGGTTTCAGGGTGAAGCATACTGCACCACAAGAAGGTGAGGGTTTCCACCACCGGAAGAAACAAGGAGTTTCGTGTTATAGGACACACCGCAACCCACTCATAACAACACAACACCGCTTAGAACAACAGACCCCATTGTCACCTGCTCCGTGAGTGCTTTTGAGAAACGTCCTTATGGTCTCCGAAAGGGGAATCTTTGGCTAATCAAGACATGCTGCCTCAAAGCCTCTTGGTTATCTTTTACTGCAGGCTCTCCAGAATAATACAAGGAGGCCAAATCCCCTGGTCTGCACTCAGTGTATGCCAGAGAAGGCTTCTGTGTTTGAGTCACAAATTGGCAGCGTGAGAGGCTGGGCGGTTCTGAGAATCTAGCTTATCACTGATTACTGTAGCATGGGTTAGAAGAACCAATGAACTAGTGCCAGATCGAATATGTGACTGCTGTTCGGATGTTAATTTAGACACATAGATACCTTTCACTTAAGCTTTCTGTTGATTAATGCTGTCCCTGACTTCAGCCTTTTCAACACTGACAAAATTTTAAAAAAATAAAGAAATTTGCCCCATTCCCAGAGAACCAAAAGACAGTAGGCACTAAAATTCTGATTTCTAACTCAATTTCAGAAGCTGTGTTCCTAATGTCAGCTTTAGTGGGGAAGAAGATTGGGGCCTTTCTGAAAGGACTATGTGACACCTCTCTTATCTACGCCCCCTTACTGTATTCCCATGTCCAGCACCACCAAGTTTAATCTTGCCAGGGAATGGGGAACCACGGGCAAATTGCAAAATAGCTTTTGCTACTTTCCCTAAACAGATGAGGCTTGGAGCTCAGTTTTAAAAGTTAAGACCTAGGGTTGGCTGCTTTATTATTATTATTATTATTATTATTATTATTATTATTATTATTATTATTATTACTGGTAATTTTATTTACACACATACATACAAGAAATTTTGTTCTTTACACATTTATTCGTACCGCAATATTTTTCAAGGATTCTGTCTTCAGTCCTTTGAGGAGAAAAAAACAGGATGGTTAAAGCAATGAAAAAATAAGAGTTAGGGGAAGGACTGAAGGAGTTGAAGGGGTTTGCAACCCCATAGGAAGAACAACAATATCAACCAACCAGACACCCCAGAGCTCCCAGGGACTAAACCACCAACCAGACTACACATGGATGAGTCCATGGCTCTGGATACATATGTAGCAGAGGATGGTCTTACCTGGCATCAATGGGAGGGGAGGCCCTTGGTCCAGTGAAGGCTCAATGCTCCAATGTAGGGAGAGGCCAGAGTTGTGGGGCAGAAGTGGGTTGGTGGGTGGGGGAGCACCCTCATAAAAGAGGGGTGGAGTAGGGGGTTTGCAGAGGGTAGACCAGGAAGAGGGACAACACGCTCCTTCCTTGCTGATAATGGACTGAACCTCTGAACCTGTAAGCCAGACCCAGTTAAATGTTGTCCTTATAAGAGTTGCCTTAGTCATGGTATCTGTTCATAGCAGTAAAATCCCAACTGAGACACTAGCTCTCACCTTCTCTGCAGCCACCAGTTGACCCTTGATCTTTATCTAAGGGTATATAGAATTCGTAATTTGATTTAAGAATTACAAAGTGAGTAATCCTTTTTCAAGATTTCAAAACTAGAGGGAAACCTCGTGACATAACTCTGTTTTATAAAAACAATCCACTTGGGAGTAAACTGTAGAGTAAACACAGGGAGATTTCACATTTATTCTCCAGAAGATTCAGGCTTGACTAAAAAAACGGGATATGAGAGAATCTCAGAAATTCTACAAATATTTGATGTATACTAATTTTGTCTTAGTTGGTCATATTAAGAAAGTTGTGACTTGGGGTAACACGGGGGACAAAGTGTTACAAAGTTGCCTATAGAAGCCCGTGTCTGATCATGTGACAAGTCGAAGAGAGCAGGACTTTGGTCTTACACTGCGTTCTTCACCCAGTGCGGTTCCTGAGATAAAGATAATTAACGGTGCCTAACAGCAGGCTTCCTAACAGCAGACGCTAAAAAGTACCGCTTGTACACTTACTGCAGATACACGACCTCCACACAATTAGTTATAATGTTAATTCTTAAAATTTAATGGCAGGAAAATGACAGAAACAACACTTTTAAAGATATAAAGCAGTATGGCTGAAAGCTAAACCTTATTATATGTTAAATATGACAAACAAGAGTCAGCGAGGCAGTTAGCTAACAAGATTTTGTTTGATATTGACTGGAATGAAGACATACTATGTAATAAAACCATTATGATTATTATATATGATATTCCTAATGAATGATTCAATAAAACAAGATGATTGGGCAGCATTTAAAAATATCAGTATTTCTGTAGGTAAGAGAAAAATGGATTTCTCCCTCTTAGTGTATACCATATTACAGTGTGTGTGTGTGTGTGTGTGTGTGTGTGTGTGTGAGAGAGAGAGAGAGAGAGAAAACATGTGTTTGTATGTGTGTATGTATGTGTTTGTGTGTGCATATGTGTGTCTATGAAAGTATGTGTTTGTGTGTGTGCATATGTGTGTATATGAGAATATGTGTGTGGTGTATGTTTGTGTGTTTGTGTGTGTGTGCATTTGTGTGCATGTGTGTATTATGGGCACTAACATATGAATGATTGCAGAAGTAAGAGCACATTAGATCCTTGCAGCTGGATATGGAGGTAGTTGTAACCAGCCCAGTGTAGACTCTGGAAACTGGCCTCTGGTCCTCTGAAGAAACAGAGGATGCTACTAACCACCGAGCCATCTTTCCATCTCCTAAGCTATTTATTTTTGGTAAGCAATATACTATTTGACTTTAGGTTACTTAGGAGATTATGCATTATTCATTTAACAGTAAGTGGTTATGGAAGGCAGTTTAGAAAATGTGTGCAATATCTGTTCACATGATTATGCCTTCCATACTTTCTTCCAGCATGGAAAAGGAGATATATATTGCATTAGCTTTCTATCACTATGATGAATTATCTGAAATAATACACTAGCGAAGAGTGAATACTTAAGATGGCTCATAATTTGGAAGAGTTCTGTTCGTGATTTCTCAATACCTATGCTTAGACAGAATGGGTCTACCAAGAACGGGTGGTTGTTCATGAGCTGGAGAGCAAAGCGGGATAAGGAGGAGACAGCCCTTTTCCTCATGGGCATGCCAGAATCACACAGTAACATTTCCTGGGTCCTTTTTCCCAAAGTTCCACCATCTGCTAATTCTGTCACCATGGGTACCAATCCTTTAACCTGCCTGTGAGGGTCAGTGACGGTATAGCTCATGAGTTACACGAATTAGAGCCCATTCGTTTTTATTATACTAACTTTCTTATTTTTAAAATCTGTCACTAGCATGTATTAGTGATGCATAGTGGGGTTTATGATCTATTCCTACGGGTGCAGAGTGTATTTTGACTATATGTACTTCCAGACACCCCTGACCTGGGACTCTATAACAATGTAGCTACCAGAGGAACTTTAATGCGGTAGTTTGTCATGAGTCTTCCCTCCCCTACACCCCCGCTTTGCCTTTTCTTTCCAACTAGCTTACTTCTGCCTCCTTCTGTGTCCCAGGCACACATGCCCCTTGCCACTGGCTACACCACTAAATAAGATGTCTTCCCTTATCAATGCTTTTTATTTTTTAAATTGGGTATTTTGTTTATTTACATTTCAAATGTTATCTGCTTTCCTGGTTTCCCCTCCGGAAACCCCTACCTCATTCCCCTTCACCCTGCTTCTATGAAGGTGTTCCTCTACTCACCCACTCCTACCTCCTCACTCTGGCATTCCCCTACACTGGGGCATCAAACCGTCATAGGACCGAGGGCCTCTCCTCCCACTGAAGCCCCCACAAGGCCATCCTCTGCTACATATATAGCTAGAGCCATGGGTTTCCCCCTTGTGTACTCTTTGGTTGGTGGTTCAGTCTTGGAATCTCTGGGGGGTCTGGTTGGTTAATATTCTTTTTCTTCCTATGGGTTACAAATCCTTTCAGCTCCTTCAGTCCTTTCTCTAACTCCTCCACTGGGCTCCCTGTGCTCAGTCCAGTGTTGGCTGTGAGCATAGCCTCTGTATTTGTCAGACTCTGGCAGAGACTCTCAGGAGACATTTGTATCACTTCTGTCAGCATGCACGTTTTCGTATCTGCAATATTGTCTGGGTTTGGTGCCTGCATATGGAATGGATCCCCAGGTGGGGTAGTCTCTGGATGGCCTTTCCTTCAGTCTCTGCTCCACACTTTGTATTTTCTCCTGTGAGTATTTTGTTCCCCCTTCTAAGAAGTACTGAAGCACCCACACTTTGGTCTTCTTTCTTCTTGAGCTTCATGTGGTCTGTCAATTGTATCTTGGAGCTTTCAAGCTTTTGGGCTAATATCCACTTATCAGTGAATACATATTATGTGTGTTCTTTTGTGATTGGGTTACCTCACTCAGGATGATATTTTCTAGTTCCATCCATTTGCCTATGAATTTCACAAAGTCATTGTTTTTACTAGCTGAGTAGTACTCCATTGTGTAAATGTACCACATTTTCTGTATCCATTCCTCTGTTGAAGGATCTCTGGGTTCTTTCCAGCTTCTGGCTATTATAAATAAGGCTGCTATGAACATAGTGGAGCATGGGTCCTTCGTTATATGTTGGAGGATATTTTGGGTATATCCCCAGGAGTGGTATAGCTGGGTCCTCAGGTAGTGGAATGTTCAATTTTCTGAGGAACCTCCAGACTGATTTCCACAGTGGTTGTACCAGCTTGCAATCCCCCAACAATGGAGAAGTGTTCCTCTTTTTCCACATCCTTGCAAACATCTGCTGTCACATGAGTTTTTGATCTTACCATTCTGACTGGTGTGAGGTGGAAACTCAGGGTTGTTTGATTTGCATTTCCCTGATGACTAAGGATGTTGAACGTTTCTTTAGGTGCTTCTCTGCCATTCGGTATTCCTCATTGAGGAATTCTTTGTTCAGCACTGTACCCCATTTTTAATAGGGTTATTTGGTTCTCTGCAGTCTAACTTCTTGAGTTCTTTGTATATATTGGATATGAGCTGTTTTCAGGAATCCAGGACCATTGTGCTTTGTCCTTGATCTCTCACTGTTTTTCAAATTAGTAACATCTTCAAATTCTATATAGACATGAAATTCAAGGGCACAAAATAGACAACATTTCCAGATGTTCTTGGGACAATATGATTGTCCTTAGAAACTGTTACTTAGACACACTGCCACATGCAGTTGCAGCCAAGGTCAGAACATTCAGTCTATGTTCTGAATGGACACCGGCATGCATTTTTATTAGTGTGAAAGATATTTTAAAGAAAACTTACAGTCCTTTCCAAACCCATTGTGATTGTAGCTATTATAGTAATACCACTAGCTTTAGTTGTATAAAATCCACATGGTTTTATACAAAATCAAGAGACATCCTTGAAAAATATTTATGTCCCTCTCCTTGTGAAAATTTTCTAATGTTCAGTAGCCCAGGACAGAAATGGATCTTAATTTATTTTAGTAAGTTTCAAATGTTAAGGCAACTTTTCTCAAAGCTAGCTACCAAAATAAATATGCTACAATTATTTTGCTACATGTTTATATTTTATTATATTTTACTATGTATGTTTATATTTAATTATTCCTTCATGGTTAATAATAAGTTAATATATGAACTTGTCATTTTGCTATAGGAGAACATAGATTAAATACATATCTTTTGTCTTTCTTAAAAATATTTTAGGAGCATGCAAAACAATAGGTTTCTCCTTTTTAAAGAAGAATATTTCATTTTTATTTGAAGTATACATGTGAGTTTCTACATATATGTATATGCATTAAACAAGGGTCTATGCCTGAAGAACTAGTAATTGTTGGATGCCCTAGAGATGAAGTTACAGGCAACATGGTCCATTTCGTATTAGTCCTCTGAAAGAGCATCAAAGTTTCTTAGCTCCTGAACCTTAAGGCCACCCATGCCCATGAACCCTCTTGTTAATCTATTTTCTCCCTTAAAATAGCCATCTTTCCAGGTTTTCCATAACCATCTCCTTTTCTTCCTCTCTTGTCCTTTAAGACCTCTCCCTATCCTTCCATGTCTCATTCCTATCTCATGGCCTCTGCTCCTGAATCCTGAATCTGGATTCAGCATGTGCAAGAATATATGAAGTGTTTGTCTTTCTGCATCTGGCTTATTTCTCTTAAATTAATGATCTTCCTTCCTATTCATCTACCTTCAGATTTCATAATTTCACTATGTTTTGACAGCTGAAAAATTCTAGTGAGTATAAATGCCATTTTTCTCTATCCCTTTATCTGATGTGGGACACCTAGGCTGATTTTGTTTCTTAACAACAGTAAAATGTGCTGAGTTGATTTAGAGTCTTTTGATTATATATCCAAGAGTAGCATAGCTGTATGTATGACTGGTCTATTCAGTTTTTGAGGAAAAAATTACCTCTAATTGATTGAAGATGCACTTGTTCTCTCTCTCTCTCTCTCTCTCTCTCTCTCTCTCTCTCTCTCTGCTTAAAAAAAGATGCACTTGCTCAGTACTTTCAAGTTTGACTTATCAAATTACTAATATTATTGAAATATTTTCAAATATTTATCGGTCATTTATTTGAAATCATTTGAGGACTGTCTGTTTAGACTCTTTATTTGATTACATGTTTTGAGGCTTTTCTTGGTGTTCATATTTTATCACTCTCTATATATTCCAGATACTAATCCTCTATCTCACATACAGTTGGCCTACAGTTTGTCCTTCCTTGTAATCCAATGGATCAATTTGGGGATTATTTCCTACACTACTGAAGCTCACGTCAAAAAAGCCATGTGTGTGCCGATGTCGTCAAGTGTTTCATGTATGCTTTGTTCTAGCACTTTCAGAGTCTCTGCTCTTAGATCTGTTCTGAAGAGGTTTGGGGGAGGGGTAATGAAAGCTTTGACTCTACTTTTATTCTTCTTCATGTTAAAAATCCAGTTTTCCTGGGACCATGGATTAATTTTAAACAGCTTCACTGCAAATATAATTGTTGCACCTATATGAATTCACTTCTTAGTTCTCTTTTATTATAGTCTATTGTTTGTGACATACCACCCAGTCCTTGCTACTACTTCGAGCACTGTTTTTCTGGTTATGATTGTTTTGACAGCTTGTCATTCTTTAAGCAGTCTTTAAGACTATTGTTGCATGAGATAAAAAAGGCACCATCCCACACTAACATAGGCTACTCTCTGGCCCCTACAGTCTTGCCACCTGTGGTCAGGCCACCTCCATGACTAGCCCCGTGCAGTGACTGCCCATCTTACCCTTTTCCTTGCTGCAGATTCTGCTCACATTCCTAGCTGTTTGTCCCCTGTGGTTAGCTGTCACAAATCCCTGTAACCTGGTGAAATCAAAACACTAGAGGCATGTAATTTATCAGTCAGATTTATATAAGTAAATTCTCACCCCACAAAATGTCCACACAACGAACTCAGAGCCAATTGATATTGATATAAACTACCCACCTAGATAAGACAAATTGTCCTGTAATTATCCATCCCTTATAAGATATTCATAGCTACCTGTGGCCACTTAGAGTCACCCAGAATCTGAATTGTCTTTTTCTTCCTCCATCTTCCTTCCCTCTTGTCTCTCCTACCTCTCCCCTCTCTAAAACTCCCATCCCGCCTTCTTTTTCCACTGTCCATTGATTGGTCCCTTGAAGTCTTTATTCATTAGAGGAAGGTTCTGCCACATCTCTGAATATAAATTTGTAAAAAAAATCATGACTGGAATATTTATTAGGATTGGATCAAGCTTACAAATTATTTTAAAGTAACAATGACAGATTTAAAGAGTACTACTACCTATCAATGAGCATGGGGTTTCTTCCAATTTTCTATTGTTTTCTATTTATTTCTTTGGTCATAAGGATAATTCAGACATAAAATTGATGTCATAAAGGACTTTCACCTTTTTAGATAACTTTATTATCAGGACTTACATTTATCTGTTTATTTGAAACTATTGTAATTCTATGCTGATTTTTTTCTAGACAAATTCATTATTGCTTTAGAGAAAGACTACTGATCTGTCTGTGTTCAGTTAGGTCTAAAAGTTTCCTTTTACGGTCTTTTACATATGGAATTATGTTAACTGTAGATAGAGGTGCTTCAAATTCTTCCTTTGCTGTTTGAAACCTTTTAATTTCTTTTTGTTGTTGTTGCTCTAGATAAGATTGTGAAAATTGCACTGAACAAGAGGGGAAAGATTAGGTACCCTTTTCATAATCTGATTTTAGAAACTACACAAATTTCCTCCATATAATGTTGGCTCTGGTTTACTGCATATATTATATTAATTATAAATTATATTAATTATAATTATATTAATTATAATATAATATATAATATAGTAATATTTATATATAATATTTTAAGCATATATGTTTTATATCTTATATACTTTTATACATTTTATGCTTAATTGTATAATTATATATCATATATAAATACATATAGCTATATGTATTAATATATAGTTAAATAGCATGCATACTATTGATTGAGTTATATTTCTTTCACTGTTCATCTCTTCTAGACTTTCATTACACAAAGACTTAAAAGAATGTTAAAGGCAATTGATATAACCGGTGAGTGGTCATGTAATTTCTGCTCTTGTTTAATTATACAAAATGATACAATAATTGACTTGCATGCATTTAGATTAATTGTCCTTACATTGCTGAGATGAAGTCAACCTGTTGATGATGTATGAGCTTCCTAATATGTCTAAAATTCCACATATAAGGTTGGGAATCATTATACCTATGTTTATTAAGGAAGCTGTCTGTTGATTTCTTTTAGTAGTTCCCTTGTCTTTGTGTGTGTGTGTGTGTGTGTGTGTGTGTGTGTGTGTGTGTGTGTGTGATGGTGACACATTAATAATGTTCTTTCTGCTGTTTGGTGGAACAATTTGAAGTGTATTGGTGTTGTTCTTCATGGAAGGTTTGATAGAACTTGGCAGTGAATCTACCCATTCCTAGCTTTCCTTTATGAAGAGACTTTTTCATGAAACTTTTTGCTTCCTCTGATTAACTTGATTGCAGATTTGGCCTGTTCTTCTCCATGTTTCTGATTTTTGTTATATACACTTTAATTGTAAAACTTAGCATTCCTCTTAAATCAAATTTTTATGTTTTTACTAATTTACATATTTTCACTGTTTCTTTTATCAAGCTCCCTCAAGTGTTAGTTGATCTTATTTGTCTTTACTAAATATATCCTTTCTATTAATTTTTTAAAATCCATTTGGTAAGTTTTTAAACATGATCTTCATTACTCTACCACTTTCAGTTTTAGAATTCCACTGGTTCCTATTTGTCTAAGACTGGATTATTTCATTGGTTATTTAATATATCCTATTTTTCTTTTATACAACAGCTATAACCATAAACTTTCTTCTTGGAAACATCAGAGCTATATCATATTTGATATACTGGTAAGTTGTACTTTTACTTTCACTTAATTATAGAGACTTTAAATATTCCTTCATGATTTCTTTTCAATGGCCCACAGGTGATTTCTAGTTATATCATACCAAAACCTGAAAAGATTCAGAAAATTATTTAAGTTTTATGTGTGTGTTTGTTAATTCTTGCATTCTTACCTAGAATGAGGTCTGTTTTAGAGAAGCTTCCCCAGACTGATATGCAGAATGGGTATGCCATGTCTTCTGGATAGAATAGTCTGTCCTTTAAGTCTGTGTGATCTCTAATACAGTCAAATCTGAATTATCTTTCTAGATTTTTAGTTCAGATGACCATCTGAAGGAAACAAAAGATTATGTAAGTCACCCACCTTTATTTTATATTGCTCTCCATAACTCTTTATGCCTGTTAGTATTTGTTTGGTGAAATTAGAAGCCGTAAGCTTTGGGACATCATTTAATTGCTTCCCGTATTTCTTCTTGGTAATTTGGTCTTTTTTCAACTGTCAAACTACTAGGCCCGCTTGTTTTCTGCTTCCAATCACATGATAGATTCATTCTATCCTTTGATTCTCCGTCTGTGAACGTCTTTGCCTGTAAGGTGTGTTTCTTAGAGGTAACATGCTTTGTTTATAGTTTTATACATACATGTATATACATCCATATAATTGTTGAAGCTTTCATATACATGTGATGAACATTAGTATATTCTTTTTTATTTTTATTCAGTCTTATTTATCTTTTCCATTCTCCTACTAAATCGCCCCCAGAGAACTTCCTTCTTGCTTCAATGTCCTCTTCCCCCTCTTCCTTCCCCTGTCTCTGTCTGTCTCTGTCTCTGTCTCTGTCTCTCTCTCTCTTGTGTGTTTGTGTGTGTTTGTGTGCGTGTGTGTGTGTGTGTGTGTGTGTGTGTGTGCATGTGCACACGCTTATCCTGAGTTTGTTGCTGACAAGACAATGGGTGACAAATCACTTGCTCAATATTATTTTTTTAATATGGTATTTTTTCCTTTTAGTGGATAGCATTATTATTTTTTGAGAAATGTTTACTAATTTTGTTTGTTTTCTACTTGGTTGAATTGTTATATCTTCTGGCCCTTTTTCTCTTTAATATTGGGGATGTGTTTGTTTAGTGTGTTGGTTATGACAGTCTTCTTCTTGCCTTCTTTGTTCATCTATTCTCTCATGAAGTTTCCTCTTTTCTGCAATTTCTTAATTAAAAATACAGGCATTATCTTTTTTCCTGCCTGTGTTAGATATTGTTTAACAATATTGTATAATGTGGTCTTGATGGATCTTATCAGCTTTATTTTGTGCCTATATTGGAATATTTTTATTTTTCCATAAATTTTAAAGGTAGGTTTTCTGTACATAGTAATGTTATTTGATATTTTCTGTCTTTCAGGATTTGACATAATTCATTCTATGATCCTTTGGTTTTTGGGGTTGCTACTGAGAGATTTCTTATTTTCCTGGTGTATCTGCCTTTGTAGGAAAGTTACTGCTTTCCTTTGTGGATTTTAATATTGTTTCTTCACTTCATAGTTTTGCTATCTTGACTATGATACACTGTGGGGTGTTTTTCCTCTAGTCATGTTTATTCAAGTTTATAATGCCTCATATGTTTGTATGTGTATTTTTACCTTTAAAATTGAAAAAACTTTTAATTTTTGAGAAGCACCATTTTTTATTATTAAAATTTTAATAAAACAAATCAAAATATGAAAACTGCACAGGTTTTGAATGAGAACCATTACCCTCTTAGTTAATATTCCTAGCATCTAATTAATTTCCACATTAATACGCTAATGTTATTCTCCTAAAAGTTCCGCATGGGTGGAAAGTTTGGCTTGTTTTTCCAGTATAAATTTTCTCTTTGAAAAAGTTTATTCTTCTGTCACATATCTCTACTTCTGGCTCCCTTCCTTCTTCCCCTCCCCCCATCTCCTCTATCCCCTCTTTCCATTACCCCTCCCCATCTTTCCTCTCATCCGGATCTAATCTTCACCCATTTCCTATTTCCCTTCAGAAAAGGGCATGCTTCACAATAATATCAAATGAGAATGTCATAGCAGGATGCAACAAGACCAGGAATAAACTTTCATTTCATATCAATGCTGGACAAGACAGCCCAGTAGGAGGAAAAGGATCCCAGGAGCATGCAAAAGAGTCAGAGACAGCTAATGCCCACTGTTAAGAGCTCAACCACAAACTACAAAACCATAGCATGTATGAAGAAGGCCTAGCATTGTCCCATGTAAGCACCATGGTTGCAGCTTCAGTTTCTGTGAGTCCCTAGGCACCATGCTTGGTTCACTCTTTGGGCTGTGTTCTCCTCATGTCATCATGGTATCCTTGTCCTCTCAGGTTCCTATAACTCTTCTTACTCATCTTCTTTGGGTTTCCCTGAGATCTGCTGAATACTTGGCTTTGGGGCTCTGTATCTGCTCTCATCAACTGCTAGAGAAATTCTCTGAAGACAATTGGGCTAGGTACCAATCTGAATAGCAGAATATCATTAGAAATAATTTTATCTATCTATCATCTATGTATCTATGTCCTATGTATGTATGTATGTATGTATGTATGTATGTATGTATGTATCTATCTATCTATCTATCTATCTATCTATCTATCCATCTATCTGATTGTCTGAATATTCAGTTCTACCCTAGGTCTCTGAATCATTTAGTTCCTGGCCCATCAGTCATGGGATCTCTCTCATGGGGTAGATCTCAAGTCAGACTACTCATTGGTTGGCCACTCACAGTAACTGAGCTACCATTGCCCTGGCACATCTTGCAGGCAGGACATGTTGTATGTCTAACCTTTTGTGGCTTGGTTAGTGTCCCATTCCCACTATTGGGTATTGAGAGCCTTGTCTGGTTACAGAAGATGACCAGTGGAGGCTATACATCCTCCATTACAAGGATTCATTTATAGGCTCATCTTCATAGGTTCAGGTAGCTATAATGGCACTAGGTTTCTACCATTGTAGTGGCAAGAAAGAAGAAAGAACAATTTGTATCTTAAATCACCAACTTATAATCTATTAAAGGGGGAAATTTATGAATGATTTTTTCCTCTGATTATTTCATGGTCCCTATGATGTAATCATTCTACAAGGGCTTCACTTCTGTGCACTCCATGTGATCTAATAAATATTTCAGGTACAGACTATAACAACTTCCAGGGACATAATCATTCTACCTTTATGTTCTTATTTCTGTATTTAAGTTCTCACAACAATTTACTGACAATCATCCCAAACATAAAATTTTAATAAAAAGAAGAAATTCTAATTAGGCTACTTCCTGGTTTTCTTTTTCTACTCTACAACATTTTGTTCAAATAACATTCTTCAGTCCAGACCATTTTCCTTGACTTACTCTTGATGTAATGGCTTGTTTCTCATAGGAGCAATAATCTTTATGCTAATCCACCCTGTTGACTGGATTCTAAAATAAAAGTCTGGTTCTAGTTAGTTTATAAAAAACATTTTAGATACAGACTTCATATATAGATATAATCCCATCTGTGCTGCAAGACTGTGTGTGCACGTTATCAGTATTAAAAAGCAGCACCAGCACTAAGCCAGGTGTTAGAAAAAAAAGATTCTGTCTTGTTTCTTCACACCTATTGGAAATGTTTGCCAGCATGCACTCTTGAACAGGTTCCTTGAGTCTGTTTTGTCTGTGAGGAGTTTTCGGTCTCAAGCCCTCGCTCTGTATTCATCATCTACCTTACTGTGCATTAGAACAAAAGGCCAAACAAATTCTACTCTCCTATCTAGTGAGTAGATGACTATGTGCACCTAGGTCTATTCCCTCATTAGATATGCAGATATCTTCTGCTAAAAAAAACAAACAAAATAAAAACAACAACAACAAAGAAAACCCCAAACAAATGAGCAAACAAACAAAGGGTCACAACAACGTTTCATTATGTTAAATTTTCTGGGTGCTACAATGTGATATCAGTGTACAGCCCACATGTTCAGCACCCGATTTTCCAGTGTGTGTGGTGTGCATATCTGCTAAGCTGAACCACTTACCACCTTCTTTTCTTTTCTCCCCCCCCCCCCCCCCCCGGGCTGGGGACCGAACCCAGGGCCTTGCGCTTGCTAGGCAAGAGCTCTACCACTGAGCTAAATCCCCAATCCCCACCTTCTTTTGTTTAGCAGATGTGACACCACTTAACTTTCCTGGACTCTGCCTGAAACTGGTCCACTTCCTTGCTTGTACATAAACCTCTCCTACACATTCATCTCTCCTGGCCATAGTCAGTCTCCAGTTTTTGGTTTTTCCGTTTGTTTGTTTTTGTTTCATTGTTGTTGTCTTTGTTGCTGCTGTTGTTGTTGCTTTGTTTTGTCTTTTTAACTTTGGACTGCTGGCAGTGTTTAAGCCACACCCTCTGTCTTCACCTGAGCAAATGGGTAGGAAAATCCAACACTGTCCTCTGTCATTTATCTCCAGCGGGGAGTGTAGATAAGAATATTTCATGCCAAGCATAGGAAGCTTGACTCTATGCTCACTGCCAACCCACTAGCAAAACTCATAGGCAATCTCCTGTGGTTCCAATCTCAGGTCGTTTACAACTTGTGCTAGAGTCATTCTGATTGCCTTTAAGACTTCATTAACAGAATCAAATGTTTCTGGATTCTCAGAGCGCTCTCTCTCTCTCTCTCTCTCTCTCTCTCTCTCTCTCTCTCTCTCTCCCCCCCTCTGTATGTGTTTTCATCTGAATCACATTTTTAATGAGATTTAATCCTATATGTTCTAGTAACTAAAGGAAGAGTGAAAAATGTTACCCTTTTCTGAGATGCTTTTTGGCCAGATTAAATGGGATTGCCCCATTATAAGGGAAGAAGGCAATAGAGCAGCCGACGGTTGATCTTGCATATTTTACCTTTTATCTCGTACCATTCGGTATTGAGTGTGTTTCTAGTACACACACCTTACAATTATTGCACTTCTCGATGTATTTCAAATTAGTTTTATTATAAAATAGCCTGCATTATATTCTGCACTTAAGCGTTACCAAGAAAAACGACTTTCACACTTTCAAGAATATTCAAAGTGCCTTTTAAGATAACCACAGTAGAGAATAGCAGAGTGGCTCACTATCCTGAAACGATGGAGTGACACTAAGAGTCATCACACTGCCTCCTTTTTAAGCAGAATTCTCTATGCATGCACAATTTTGTAGCAAGGGAGAGTTATATTCAGCTATAAAGCCTGTATCTGAGGGCGTATTTCATAACTGGAACGAAGCTCTTAAGTATCAGTTTATCCAGAGAGAAGAAGGTAGATTCTTGACCCTCTGCAGAATCCAGTTATCAATTCGATATTTTATCACTGGAGGAAATATTTATTTTATGCGACAACTTGAAATATTCTTACCCAACTGTACTGTGTATGATAGAATTTTGTCTTCAGTGGATTTCGAGTTGCTGCTGTCCACCAGGGCTTTGGCTGCATGAATGCCACTGAATGTGAACATCACTGTGTGTCTTATCAACTTTCTTCATCACTCAGGAGTCTCCTTTAGACACAGCAGGAGCTTAGGAAATTGAAACTTAACTTATCTCATTGAATTCTCTTTTAAAGATATTTTAATTAACATTTCTCCTTAAGAACTGTAGTTTCAGGAATTCACAGACTTTTTTATAATCAGCCTAGCATTACTATTGTTGTTATTTTAATAATTGATCTCTATTTGTGAGGCTAAAGTCCCCTCTTGTAGCTGGTTTGACACATACAGCATGCCACTGTTGAGCCTTTGGTCCTGCTGAGAAGTGAGGTGTTGGAAATTATTCCTAAACATAACTCTATTCACTCCTCCTAAATCACATACTTTCAATGTCTAGCAACTGTAGTGTTAAATAATTAAAAAGATGTATCATCCCACGGTATCACCGGCTACTCTCTAGCCTACTGGTCCTGAAATCTTTCCACCAGACTACCTAAGTTCCCATAGTGGGTCACTGCCAAGCCAGCCCATCTTGCAGGTAGTTGTCACAAATTCCTATAACCCACTAAAATCAAAACTCTAGAGCCTTATCATTTATCAGTCAGATTAATATCAGTAAATTTTCAACCCCCAAAATGTTCACACAATAAGCTCAGAGCCAATTGATACAGGTATAAACTGCCCACCTAGATAAGACAAGTTGTCCTGTAATTATCCACCCCTTATGATATATTCATAACTACCTGTGGCTACTTAAAGCCACTTGGATCTGGGTCATCCTCTTCCTCCTGGATCTTCCTTCCTTCTCCCCTTTCTTTACTCTCTGTTCCAGCTCTAAAATTCTCAGCCTGCCTTTCTTTTTCTCTGCCCAATTACAGGCCTTGCCTTATCTTGTGCCAATCCTTATCTGCATATAGACATCAATTACAGCAACTACCATGTTATTACTTTGCTCATTGCTTCTGAAATCAGTCTTTTTTTTTTATCTATTCTACATTGCAATGAGATTGTGTGATGTGGTTGGCATATTTCATTTGATGTCCCCTGGTACACTGGGTCCTCTGCACTGACATTATGACATCCAGTTCAGTGTTTTAATGGGATTCCCCCACAAATGATGAGTGAATGAGTGAGTGGGTCTCTGACTCTTGTAACTTCTATTGGGCTCATTTCCTTTGGTTGGTATCTCTTGTCAAACTTAAGTGTGATAGTTTTTGTTTAACCTTATATTCTATTGTAGTTAAAATAAGAATGAATGCAGGAAAACCTAGCCACTGAGGTAAAGGTTAGCAACTGAACTGTTATTTATGTCTTCTGAGAGAGGGAAACATCTGTTTTCTCCAGTGGAATGATCCTGGATATATCAAACACTCCAGGACAAGTTTCAAGTTCAGGAATGGGTGACCAACAAGCAATGGACTCCACAGTCTCTCTCTCTCTCTCTCTCTCTGTGTGTGTGTGTGTGTGTGTGTGTGTGTGTGTGTGTGTGACTGTTTTTAGTGTTTTTTTCTAGGTTTTGTTTTTAATAAATTTTTGTTGTTGAGAAAGATCTTTAAGTTGCATAATTTACAAATGCAATTTTAGAATTTATACCCAACCAAAAAAATCATTTTAAATATAAAATTAGCAACTTAAGGTATGTTTTAACCTTCATTAAATTTGATAAATAAAATTAAAATCTATGGTTTGTTTAAGCTTGTGGGAATAATTTAAGACAATTATGAGGTTTGAGTGAGTCATACCCATCACCCTTCTGTCCAAGAAACCGTTGCAAGAGATTCACACATGAGAAGTGTGTAGCCCCCTTGCCCCCACACCCTTCTTCTTTCTCTAGGCTCTGTTCTCTCCCCATGTATCTTAATTCCATTTCGATTGATGTAGTGAAACACCGTGACCAAGGTGACTACTGAAGGGAAGTATTTATTTGAGGGTTACAGTCTCAGATGGTTAGAGTCCAGTCCGTGATCCTCATGAGTCGAGCACTGTGGCAGGCAGGCATGGTGCTGGAGCAGTGCCTGAGAGATCACATCTTTATCTACAATCACAAGGCAGAGGGGCTAACATGAGATGGTGTCTGCTTTAGAAACCCCAAAGGCTGCTCCAACTTCCCCAATTGACAGGCTAACTTGAACAATGCCAGCCTATCTTCCATGACAGTTCTAACAACTAGGAACCAAGTGTTCAAATATAGAAGACTATGGGGACAGTCTTTTCCAAAACCCACCCCTCTCTATTTGCTTAGTAATATATGTGTGTAACTGCCTCTATCCGTGGGTCATTATACTAGTCAGTCTCCATTGTCACTTGGACTGAATTTAGAGTGATCTAGGACACAAACCTCTGAGCATATCTGTGTCAGCATTTCCAGGGAAGGCTAAGTGAGTTGGGCTGTCCCTTCTGAATGTGGGCAGGAACATTCAATATGCAGAACAAACTGAAAGAGAAAAGGAAAAAAGACAGCATTTGTCCCTGTTTACTTTCCAAGTGTGGATACAATGTTACCATCTCTCTCACACTTCTGCTACTCCACCATGATTAACTGGGCTCTCAAAATGTGGTTCAAAATGAGCCACCCACTTCCTAATTTATTTTGACCAGGCATTTTGTAGTAACAATGAGAAAAGCTATTGAGAGCATCAAAATTGAGAGCGAAAGTAGATCATTATCTACACAACCTCCTATCCATCTAGTATTTCTCTGAATTACAGGTAAGCATTAATCTTTTGTTTGCAATCATAACAAAAAGCAAATGTTTCTTCTTCCTCTTCCTCTTCCTCTTTCTTCTTCTTCCTCTTCTTCTCCCCCTCCCTTTCTCCTCCCCCTTCCCCTCCCCTTCTCACTCTCCTCCTCCTCCTCCTCCTCTTCCTCCTCCTTCTTCTTCTTCTCCTTCTCATGTTGTTAATTGAGCCACTACCTGTTTTGGTGTGTTGTTATTTCTGCTGTTCTGTAACTGTCTCTGCTGCTATCAAGTGTTTGTGTTATGGTAAATTGATACTGTGTAATTATATTAGACAGCATCTTGACCATAGACAGACCACACTGTCTGTGGGGTAGATATGCTAGCAACACTCTTACATAGTATGTAATTAATGTAATGACAAAGGAGTAAGGTGTGATAAAAGAAAACCTTCCCACTATTATTAATTTGAGGTTACCAAGCAGGGCTTACGAGAATGTTGGGAAGCATATAAGTAGGCTGCTCTGACTTAAGGAAGACATTGTAAGTCTGTGAACACTGACACCTGTATCTTTGGCCCAGGTATGAGATAATAAAATAATATATACTATATATATGGGCTTCGTAGAAATTGCTTCTTAGGAGATGGATGATATTTAAACAAATATTATGTAGAATCAAGCTGACATATCAGGTTATAGAAATAGACTATTACAAAGGCAGAAATAAAACAAAACTAGAAGAGGAACCCCAGATAAAAATATTATGAAAAGGAGTGAAAAATATGTCTAGAGAGGGAGGAAGGAAGAGCTTGACAGACTGTTACTTCAGAGAGTAACAATAAAGATCACCTCCAAAGTAGGAAGCTAAGCATCACAATGCTGTCAACACTGAAGATAATCCAAGCTAGGAAATGCTGTTTTTCTGGGTTCGTTTTTAATCTTTCTACTTGTATTTAAGTTTTATATCATTGGGTTTTAATCTAGCAAAAATTGGTCAAGATATCTATCTGTAAGCAACCTTCCTGATACATCAGTCTGTGCTTTAAAAATTATAAAATATAAATATACAATCAGAGTATGAGTTTGCTAGAAGCAAAACATATTATAAAAAGACAGTTCTCCTAAATGCATTGCCTTTCTGTATAAACTTCATGTGCAAGAAAGAGAGATCCTGAAAGGAAAATAGAGACCAGGGAGTCTCTATTTCCTTCTAGATAGAAGATAATCAGAGGAGAAAAGAAAATATCCCAGTCTCCTGGAAAGTTCTATTTTTTTTAAGTTTAAATCTGCTATTAATATGTTTGTGTGTACCTGATGGGAAGCTTTTGAAGGCAGAGGAATGAATTTACTATTGTATGGTTTGAAGAACTACTCTTTCCTCTGTCCAGTATTAAGAGGTTCTGAATACTGTTAAACAAAGCTATTTTGACATTACAGACCATTTGCGAGAAAAAGTTAAGAAAATCGAAAGTTGAAACACACAATCCAGAATTTGGACATGATATTTAAAAACTCAGTTACTCAGTAAGAGCACCAGTGGAAGGGGAAGCCCTGGGTCCTGCTAAGACTGAACCCCCAGTGAACTAGACTATGGGGGGAGGGCGGCAATGGGGGGAGGGTTGGGAGGGGAACACCCATAAGGAAAGGGAGGGGGGAGGGGGATGTTTGCCCGGAAACCGGGAAAGGGAATAACACTTGAAATGTATATAAGAAATACTCAAGTTAATAAAAAAAAAAAAACTCAGTTACTATTGCAAAATAATTTAGCCATACCTCCAAAACACAATTGAATTTCAAGTACAAGACAATAGCAATGTTTTATAAAAACAATCTTGCTGACTACTTCGTACTAGTGGTAAATCAGAATTACCCAATAAACTGGTTTCTAATATTGATAGCAAATTGAAAACAAGCTTTTCTATGCGATACTTAAAGCCATTATTGTGAATATTCAGTATTAACAAAGAAGACCCCCTACCTTTATATTTACATAGCGAATCAGTGCTCCAACATGATGTCTTGCTTTCCATCCTCCAAAAAAATCTCTCTGATCCTTACTCCTCCTGATGCACAGAAACTAGGGGCTTTTGGCAGTTCTGCAGCTGGGCAGCTTCACTCACCCACCAGGATTAACTGGACTATCTGTTGGGAGTAGATATCCACACCTAACTCGCGGGTGAGAAGTCAGCTATGTCCTAATGCAGTGAAGAGTTTCGGAGATGGTTGCACAGAAGTCTGTGCTGGACAAATGGTGGCTAATACTACATCCATTTCCGACGCCTTCCCCAGTGTTGAGTCAATTTTGCTTCTGATGCTCATTAATAACTACTGTGGTAAAAATGATAATTTTACAGCCATTGTTTTCTTTCTGAATTAGTTACCAAGGCTTGAACAGAAACATGTTGAAATGGAAATCTATGTTACTTTAGTATTTCATGTTTTTGTTGCAAAGACAAATTTTATAGGACAAGTGAGCATCCTCTGTACCCTCAGGTTGCTGTCAACAAATCATGATGTCAGGGGAATTATGATCTATAGGCTCTGAATGGAGAATCTCCTTTCTAGTCTCTGCAGGAGCTCAAGACCAACAAATTTCCTCGTCATAGGGGTTCTACTTAGTCTCACTCCATGTGCATCTATCCCATAATCTTCCACCAGTGATTAGGAAGCTCTTGCCTCCCCCTGTGAAAACCCCAGCGACTGTATAATTCTGACACAGATAAACCAGTTTCACCCCCCTAGGTCAAGACTTTGAAACTAAATGCACATGGACAGTGTATAAAGCTATCTCTCCCTAATATTTTATTTCTAAATAAATGAGTGTGTTTGTTCACTTCTGACAATTTGACACCAAACAAGAGTCATCTGGAAATAGGGAACTTCTGTTGGAAAATTGAATCTGTCAGATTAGCTTGTAGGCAATCGTGAGGGACATTTTCTTATTAATGTCTAACATGATAGATTCCTGACACTATGATTGGTGTCATCCCTGGGGAGGAGGTACTGGGTGATATAAGAAAACATGATGAGCAAGCCATGGAAGTCAAGCCAGGGAATCAATGATTGCTACAATGTCTGTTTGCAAGTTCCTACCCTGGCTTTCCTTCATGAAATTCCTCCCTGATCTTTACAATTAATACTTGCATGACCTAGCACCTGATTCTATAATTAGCATTTTGCATTTTGGCCTTGTCATAGGTTTCTCTCTCCGGTCGGTCTTTAGTTTACATTTGCATGTTTCAAGGTAAATTACAACGACTAGTGCACACAGCACTTAACATTTCACCCTGCTTACTCTTGAAGCTGCACGTGTACCCTTGGTTCCTTTTGTTTGTTTGTGCTTTGTGAGGTAAAATTTACACACAGTGAAAAGTACACCTCCTAAGTACATAGGGTTTTGCCAAAGGCCTAGATAAATTTAGCCCAAAACATTAGCTAAGTATAGAGTATCTCAGCGACCCAAAAATTTCTTCTTGTCCCTTTCCCAGGATTTCTGTCCCCACTCTGAGGGTCAAAACCTGATCTAATTTTTTTTCTCAATCCTGATTTGGATTCAAGTAACCAGCTCTCAGTTAGTGAATGCTTTTTCCTGGGAGTTGTTTGTTGAATTAAAAACGTATCATGGATATTTTGCCTGAGGTTACACATACACGTGACTCATTTCCTTTTAATTTTTAATAGTGTGGTGTTTTATAAATTCCTCAATAATTTCTCATTGTATTCTGATGATATTCAGCCTCAGCTCTTCCTAGGTCCAGCTGTTCCTATGTTTTTTACCTTGATTCCTTGCTTTTCCCTGATTTCCCAACTAGTATTATATTATTAAAAAAATACATACAAGTAAAAATATCTAAAACATGTAGGCTATTTTAGGAACTTATTTTATATATCTAATATATATATATATATACATATATATATATATATATATATATATATATATATATATAAAACAATTACTGATCAGTAGGCCATGAATTTGAAAGAGAAATGATGGGGTCAGAAAGAAGAAAAGAAGGGGAAAATGATATAATTATAACCTCAAAAATCTTTTCAAGTAAAGAATAGCTTAAAGGACTAAGAATGGAAATGTATTTACTGGCCACATATTAAAAAGTAATGGCATACCTTTCATAAATCTAAGTAGTGTATTACTTTTAATGCTGTGCTTACTTTTCTCCCTTCTGGATCCTTTCGTAAATTTTGTCTTTTGATGAATCCCCACTCAGTCTTCAATTGTGTGTTTTATTCTCAATGCCTTTTCACCATGTGTTCTTTGGATTATGGTTTTGCATGAAAGCTAAAGTAAGAATATGAATCCTGTGAAGAAGAAATTGAAACTTTATAGTGAATAAATCCCAAGAACTGAGAGCCCAACACACAATAAAAGATGTGTGCAGTGTTTTTCTACTTGATGTACTGAATTAAGGTTCTCTTTATAAACAAAATAGTTTCAGATATACATGTACACATATACAACTGGATTACATGCATGATAATATCACATTCAGAGACACAATAATAATTAGTGTTCTACTACTTTTGGTCATATGTATGTATAGCATAGGTATATACAATATGTGACTATTTAAATGGATATAATGTGGGATTATGGAGGGTGGTTACTCAGGAAGGATACTGATATTGCTGGCTTAGGTCATTGCATCTGAAAACCCAGCAGAATGAATACTTCTGGTGTATAAGGGCAGGAAAAATGTAATTCCTCACCAAAGAAAGTGCAAATTCCTTCCAATCATGTTGTCTTTCTTAGGCCTTTCAACGAATGCATGTATATGTGAGTACACACACACACACACACACACACACACACACACACACACACTTCCCTTAGACAGATTTCCTTGGTTTTTCTTTACTTTTATGATTCCTTCGTTTAATCTCTTATTATGAGAACTAGGCTATCATCCCTCCCCCTCCTCTCCCTTCCTTCCTTCCTTCCTTCCTTCCTTTACTCTCTCTTCCTTCCTCTTTCTCTTTCTTCTTTTCTTCCTCCCTTCCTTTCTTATGAATTTTCATTTGTAAACATTTGATCCCTAACAATCCTCTTGAATGCCATCTCATCTTACTCGGACTGAGGTGGGGATAAAGTTAGAGGCTCTTCTACAGCTGAACACAGCAGTGTCTGCTACAGAGCTACGACACCGTCCTTAAATATGGGAGTGCAAATGGTACTGTGTGTCCTCAGCTACACGTGCCAAGCCTCAGACCTCAGATAAAATAAAAGCCCATCTAGGTTTAGCATATTTAGTTCCACTTATAAAAGAAGAAAGATAGAAGATGGGCTTGCCCAATGGGTGCATCAGAATCTGTAATCGATTACCTTTATTTGTAGTTTCTTTTTTTGTATCTCTCATACAATAGTGTCCAAGAAAGATTAATGAACCTATAGGACAATCTGCACAATATTTATCATCTCTGGATTATATATAATCAAGAATTTCAGATATTTATTTTGATTTAAGTATGTAAATAGGGATAATATCTAAGGATCAGATTTGCAGAGCAGGATATTAAAGAGATTTTAAAAGGTATCCATGTCTCTAGCTTAGAAAACATACGGTCTTGCTTGTCTTAAAAATTATGAGCTGATAATATCATGAGGAATTTAAATGTTGTGGATAGAAATAAATGAAGTGAGTCTCTAAAGAGCAATATTTCTCAAATAAATATAGGTATAGTGAGTTACACTCTGGCATTTTCCATGTCTTTAGTCAGAATGTGACAAATTTGTAGGAAGCTTGCCCCAGAGGGAGAAGGAGTACAATTCTGCAGATGGGTACAAGCTTGTCAAATGCGTTTTGTGAGACACGAAACCCAGAGATGAAGCAGCCTATGGGAACTTGCCAAATTGAAGTACAAGTGTTGTCTCTGTGCTGTCAGAGCGAAAGAGGGAGCTGAGGTAGATGGACAAAATCAGAGGTGTCCTGGATGAAGGAATTGTTTTATAGGATGACATGTAGTTCAGATTTTTTCCTAGTCTGGATAGTGTAATACATAAGACGTATGTCATTATATTTCATTCACTGAATGCAGAGTTGGCCCTGGTCTCTGGATTAGCTTCTGTGAGGTAGATAAAAACACTGCTATAATACAATCTGTCAACATCTCTAGCTTCATAACCTCAGGAAAGGGTAAGAAGACACAGTGACAGAACAGTGACTGAGACAACACCTCCCACTCCACCTACACACATGGCTCATTAACTAGTTTTCACAAAATGAATCCTCAAGCATTTATGTTCTGCTGTGTCCAGCAGTGCGCTACTCATCAAAACAATAGACAAACATATCTCTGATTGCATTGTTTAAGAAACCACTACTCAGTATTACAACACTGCGGGGACACCAGTAGTGCAATGGTGGCTGTGTTATCCACCCTGTTATCTACTCACAAGAGGATTCTTCTATTTTTCAGAATTTCACTCGTGCTTCTTCTACAATTCTTAGCTTGCTTAAAGTATATGCATAGACCCTCAAAGTGTCTCCAAGACCCAGAAAGACACTCTGCTGTACCACACAGCAGACATCGTGTGGATAACACTTAATAGTCCTTGCATAAGAGAATGCAGCCACCTGTAGGGTAACTGTGCAGCCAATAGTCCTTGAGGGCATTGCAATGAATGATGTATTCCTTTTTTGACAAGGTGTGCTCCCCAAATTTTCCTGTTGGAAGATTGATCCTTAGTACCTTGCAAATGTCCGAGGGATAAAACCTTGACAATTGTTTGGGTTGTGAAGTTCTGTTACTGGAAGGGGCAAATGCTGTTATGATAGGCAAGAACTAGTGCTTCAGTAGCGGCATTATGGAAAATGCGTAGCTTGCTTCCTCCTCTCTTATTCACCCGTCCTTCCCTGACTTTTCCAGCTTTGCAGATTGCAGTACGAGGCCATTGCCAGATGTGGGCTAATCTGTTTAGGATTTCTCCACCGTCCTGCCATCCACACAAATAGTAAACAGTGCATCTGTTTACCTTAGAAATTTCTCACCCTCCAAGGTTTTTCTCTGCTAGCACCATCCATGGGAACCTGCACACACGCTTGCCTCCAAACCTTCACTCACAGACACATACCTCAATTGATTCTAATTTTGTTTTCTAAAGAACTTTACCAATCCAGACCTAACTGAATTCCTCCAACATTATCTAGACAAATATTCTCCAAGGTTTATTGTGTGACAAACAGAGTAAGGTCAGATCTGGAATGTTTCCCCAGATACCTGTTAAAAACTTGACTTGCCACTGGTTCTATTGGGAGCGATGGACAGTTTCAAGAGATGAAATCTGATGGGCAACGCTTTTTTTTAGGTTATTTCATGTCCTTCCTTCAAGGGAATACAAGTGTTACATTTTCTTGTCTCTATTTTTCATTTTAGGCATGGGATACACAGGATTTCTCTAAGACTTAAGTGCTCATAATATTCTATTCCCACAGGTCCCCGGATCATGGAAGTGGATGATTTGACACAGCAAACTGTAAGTCTGAAGAAACCTTTGTCTTCTGCACTCATTACTGTTTCATCAGTAACATAAAGTTGACTAAAACAGATGACCTAACATAGACATTAGTATACATGACTGTGGAGGGTGGCAATGTCTTATCTCTTACACTTGAAGACTGGAGCCTTTGCTTAACCTTTGGTCAGAATAAATAACACACCTTGAGGTCACATAAGACTTCAGACTACTAACCTACTGTGCGCTCAGCCTGGTTGTTCAATCTGCCTTTAAGAGAACAATGTAACACTCTATCTTTCTTACCTTGATTTTACATGTAATAAATATTATGTCATGAAATTTTCCCATGACCCCGATCCAAGAATACTTGGCATGTGCTTGTACGCATGTTAGGGTAATAATTTGCTAAAAACAGAAATACAAGTTGAAAGCAATCTTACGAAGTGAATATCCATCATAAACGTTGAGTACAACATACACAGCTTGTTTGATAAACAGTGTTTTTATCTTGGTTATTTTGTATTAGTTGGAATCAGTGACTCAATCCTTTGTAAATGCTATTGAACAATTCTCCAAAATATCTTTCTTTTCCCTATGTGATGCTTTCTGTGCTACTGCGTAAAAGAGAGAGCAAACAAAGCCATTCACTGGAGCAGGCACATAAGGACAGACACAGACAGATACAGTGACAGACTGACAAGACAGCATTCAGGCAGGCATAGACTCATATTCAGACTAAAGACAGAATAAGAGCAGCAGAAGTCGTTGGGAGGTTAAAACAGAGTTCAGATCTGGACTCACTCATGGTTACATCATACCATAGAGAAGTGCTACGGTTTTCGTTCCTTTATGTGATACTGAATCGTAATTAGGACTCTGAGTTTATTAATAAGGTATTCAGAAAAGACACTCTTTGATGATTTATGCAAAGAATCAGTGCATTAAATCTCTATGCAGTAATAAATACGCTTAACATTTAGAATGTACTTCCAAAGGAATCATGGAAGACATCAAATAGCGTGGAGGCAACAGAAACCTTATTTAATGGACATGGACATATGCGATTCAGGTGTAAGATCCTGAAGGTCAGCATATTTAGAATGCTTTTCTTGTTATTGTTTATGTCTTTTCATTTTAAACTTGCACTTGAAGTCAGAAATTGTAGTTTTATAGAAAGTGCGGAATTCAAAACAGGAAATAACGTTTTAAGTGGACTTTTGAAATATTACCTTGTCCTGGACATTAGCAGTTAATACTTTATTTCAATAAGAAGGGACATTGGCCTGTGATGTTGTCAAGTTCATGTTCTACCACATGAGAAAAGTGTTGACAGCCAGAGTACATATTGCCTGAAAATTCAAGTGAAGAATATTTTGTACAAAAATTACTGAGTCGACAACTTTTGAATTGCTTATAAAACACCCTTCGACTATTTTCAACTATTTTAGTTATAAAATTGTGAGGACAAAAACAATTTAAAATTAGAAAAAAATTATTAGACTATTACCATTAATTTTATTCTGATTGATCCTAATGCTTTTTCTTCATAGATTTCATACACCCTAGTGTAAGGGAATGCCAGGGCAGTGAGGTAGGAGAGGGTAGATGGATGGGGGAGCATCCTCATAGAAACGGGGAGGGAGCATGGGATGGGGGGTTACAGAGGGGAAATCGGGAAAAGGAATAACATTTTAAATGTACATAAATAAAGTATCCAATGAAAAGGAAAGGTAAAAATTATTATAAAAAACCAAACCAAAACCAAAACCAAAACAAAACAAAAAACCAACAACAAAAACAAACAAATAGCACAACCCGTAATCTCTCTGCAAGACCACGCCTTGCCCCAGAGGATGCTCTTTCCCCTTGGCTAACTTCAAGAGAGAACCAGAGCTCCAGAGACAGAGCTCCATCTGCCAACTATTGAGAGCTAATCAGCTATTGGGTGGACATAGAAAAACCCAAATGGTTACAAATGGTTCACTGAGTGTGGGGTGGAAATCCAAGCTTAGAGCCTGAGAAAAGTTCTTGGTAGAAAGGCAGGGAACAAACACCTCTTGGAGCAATGTCCTAGCTAGTCAGAAAGTGGTTCCCTCTTCAGAGGAGAAGGGGATGGGGATGGGGGAAGGATTGTGGGAGGGGGTAAGCAACCGGGACGAAGGCAGTGAGCAGGATGTAAAGTGAGTAAGTCAGAATAAATAGCTATCAAAAACAATGACGTCATGAAATTCATAGGCAAATGGATGGAACTAGAAAATATCATACTGAGTGAGGTAACCCAATCACAAAAACGAAACAAAACAAAACAAAACAAAAAACATGGTATGCACTCACTGATAAGTGGAGATTAACCCCAAAGCTCAAATTGCTCAAGAGACAATTCACAGGTCACATGAAGCTCAAGAAGAACAACGACCAAAGTGAGGATGCTTCAGTCCTTCTTAAAAGGGGGAACAAAAATATTCATAGCAGGAAACAAAGTTTGGAGCAGAGACTGAAGGAATGGCCATTCAGAGCTGCCCCACCTGGGGATCCAGCCCATATATATACAGCCACCAAACCCAGACAATATTGATGAAGCCAAGAAGTGCATGCTGACAGGAGCCTGATATAGCTGTCTCCTGAGAGGCTCAGCCAGAGCGTAACAAATCCAGAGATGAATGCTAGCAGCAAACCATTAATCTGAGAACAGGGTCCTCACTGGAGGAATTAGAGAAATGACTGAAGGAGCTGAAGAGGCTTGCAACCCAATAAAAACAACAATACCAACCATCCAGAGTCCCAAGGACCAAACCACCATCCAAAGAGTACACATGGACAGACCCATGGCTCCAGCTGCATATGTAGCACAGGATGGCCTTGTTCGGTGCCAATGGGAGGAGAAGCCCTTGGTCCTGCCAAGACTGGGTCCCCCCAGTGTAGGGGAACTTCAGTGCAGGGAGGTGGGAAGCGGGGTAGTTGGGGAGGGGGAATACCTTTATAGAAAAAGGGAGATGGGGATAGGATAGGGGGCTTGGACAGGGAATAAGAGAGAAGAGAGAGAGGAGAGGGAGGAGAGAGAGAGAGAGAGAGAGAGAGAGAGAGAGAGAGAGAGAGAGAGAGAGAGAGAGAGAGAGAGAACACCATGTAAACCAAAATCCCTAAAGCACAGTAGCTGAGACTTCTCCCAGGAGCCATAGAGGGACTAAGACTGTGGGAAGTCAGCATATGACCAGAAGAAAAGCCTGCAATGACTTGAAGACAAAAAGGCTATAGCACTCTGTGAAACTGTGCCTCTGTCCTTCCTCACCTACCTAAGGCATTCTTTGATAGACTTTAATAAAAAATCTGATGGCCATCTAGCTAGGCTGGAAGAGGAAGGTGGGGCTTTCTGAGAGGGAGAAAGGAGCTTTGGTAAGAGGAAGGAAGGCTTTTTTGCCAGGAGACATGAGGGGAGATTGACCAATCACAGGCCTGGAAAATCTAGCTAGCCACAGGGCTGGATGGGACTAGGTGTTTGGCTAAACTAGTTGAACTAGTTGGGAGTCTGCACAGCCTAAGGCTTTGAAATATTCAAAGGTCTCTGAGTGGTTATTTGGTGAACCAGCTGTATTAATTTCCAGCGGTAATTAATATATACAGAAAATAATAATTTCAATCTATAGGAATTAATTACAATATGGTAATGATCACAGTTTTCTATATTCTCCCTAAGAAAAATCAGAATAAAGTAGACTTAGATAAGGGAAAGACTGAGGAATGGAGTAGTAGTTTACAGGCCAGGAAACAGAGATCAGAGGGTATTTTAAATCAGTAAAAAGAATCTTCAGGAGAATCGAATGCGGAAACTAAAGCAACAGCAAAAAGGTAGTTCCAGATTGGGGGAAAAAATCCGCAAGGTCTTGAGCACTTACAAAGGCAACACATAGACATACTATACTTAACTAAGAATACAGGTTCGGGTTAGTAATACCGAATTAGAGCTATGCCATGCAATAGATTATGTGTTTTATTTTGTAGAGTTTGGGGAAGTAAGATATGTACATATGTTAATACATCACAGAACTGACACTCAGGATTTCAATATGCTTCTTTCTGCCTTGTGTTTAAAAGTCCTGGTTCTGAGTTTGGTGATGGCAGTCTTGCAAATGCCTTTACAGATTGAAGCTGATGATGTTTTGACATACGCATTCATTATAATACATCAATATCTTAGACATTATGATATAAAATACCATACTAGCATATCTCACAGTCCTATAGGACAAGCAATTATACAGATATCTAACAGGACTTTAAAGGAAATGCTCGCAGAACAGAAGGATCTCCCAGAGACAGAGTAGAAAATGCTTGATTGACTTTAAAATTTTAGAATGTCGATGAGACAGGTAGCAGAGCTGCTGATAAGCACTGGATTTAAAATGAAAAAAAAAAAAAAAAGACTGCCGAATTAGATTAGTTTAAATACGTGATAACTTCAGAATGGAAGGAAATGTGTTGCGGTGGGGAAGAGGTTTTTTGGTTTTGCTTTGTTTTGTTTTTTATTTTGTTCACAAGGAAAAGAAAAGTTATGGGTTCAATAAAAATTAATAAAAATTAGATTTGACCAGAGGAGACCTCCTGAAATTCTAGGCTTTACTCATGAAGGGAAAAAAGAAAGAAAGGAAGGAAGGAAGGAAGGAAGGAAGGAAGGAAGGAAGGAAGGAAGGAAGGAAGAAAAGAACAAAGGAAAAAGAAGGAAAGAAGGGAAGAAAGGAAGAAGAGAAGAAGGAAAGAAAGAAAGAAGGGAGGAAGAAACAAGAGGAACAAAACGGGTAACATGAATGCTGCTCGTTCTACATAAGAACAGCTCTGAGACTGGCTGAGACATGGAGGTGTCTCTGCATAGCCGATTAATCTTTTTGGCTACAGACTCCTCAGGACTTGTCATGTCGTCCTTTCAAATGGGTTGAAATTTATATTACAGTTTAGATATCCAGTCCAACAGACTTAAAAAAAAGTTTTGAGTCCTCTTTCTTGATCAATGATGGAGCAAAGATTTAGAAATTCTTTAACTGAATTGTGCACACTGAACATTTCATACATGCGTTGATACAGAAAGGTATGCTACCTTTGAAAGTTTATACGCTGGCGAATAAAAGGACCAGACACCTAAGAAGACAAATCAAGTAGCCCAGGTGATTCAGCTTCACAGATTTCCCCAATAGAGGTTTTCTCAAATATTTGCATCCAAAGAAACTTCCATACAGCTGTTTAGATCATCCAGCACCACAGAGGATTCCAGCCAGGAATTCAATTGAGCCCTGCAGTTTTCCATCACAAAAGGACTAGACATCAAACATTACAGCTAGCTTTCCTAGGACTTGATCAATATCCCGATTTTCTTAAGGACCTGAAAAAAGAAAGTCACGCCCCCATCCCCCCCAGAGAACATGAAGCAATTTTAAGAGAACGAGATCCCATTCCCAAAATATGGGGTGGATTGGTTTTGGTCATTCGAGGGGTGATAGATGTTTGTCATCGTCTAAGGGGGTGGGTCACAATTTGTTCCTGGCCATGATCAGGAAGGAATCAAAGTAAAGGAGGTTAGAGTCAGGGATTTCTGTTTCTCCTTCTGATTTCTTTTATCCTTCTTTGTATCCTACCTAGTATTATGGAGGAAAAGGTGGGGGAAGGGATACAAATAAAAAGGGGGGATATGGAAATAATAGGATGAAAGGGTAAGTTATTGAATCTACCTTTATACCAAAGAGCATCAACATTCACATCAGTACAGATTTTGTCTATTTATACAAATTTAAAGTTATTTTTGTTGTAACATATGTATATATGTTTCAACTCTTATGTATAAGTGATTGTACTTAGGAAACTCATTTAAAATGCAGTGTGAAGTTCTATTCTTTCTATTGAAAGCTGTTTAAGATAATAGAGGAAAGCAAGTTAGTAGTTAGTCAATCAAACTTATGGCCATCTTAGATACTAATATGGTTAATTACAGAACTATGTTTCCTAGGTTGATGAGATAATGAATAGCTAGGAACAGCCATGTTTGCATATTCAGATATACCATATACAGACAAATGGTCTTCAAAATCCTCACAGATCTACAGAATATGACATTTAAAGATTTTTTATTAAGAGAACGCTTTTCTTAGTCAGCTGTTGGCCAATGCCTCTCAGAGGGTTGCTAGGCTAGGCTCCTGTCTGCAAGCAAAACACAGCATCATTAATAGTGTGAGGGATTGGTACCTGCCCATGGAATGGGTATCAAAATGGTCAGCCATTCTGTCCATGTCTGCTACATCTTTGTCCTTGCATTTCTCTTAGGCAGGACCAATTTGGGGTCAAAAGTCTTTTAGGTGGTGTGGTGTCCCCATCTCTCCATTGTGGGTCATGTCTGGCTACTGAAGGTAGTTTCTTCAGGTTCCATATCCCAACTGTTAGCCATTTCTGCTAAGGTCACCTACATTGATTCCTAGGATCCTCCCCCATCCCAGGTCTATGGGACTTCTTAGAGATTACCCCACCTCCCACTCCCCACCCACAGCAGCTGTATATTTCCGTTCATTTCCTGGCTCTCTGGGACTCTCTCCTGTCTTTCCCCTTGCCTGATTCCACCACTTTCCCCCTCTCCTTATCCACCCAGGTCCCGCTTTCCCTCTGCCTCCCAGGGCTATTTTTTTCACCCTTCTAAATAGGATCTATGCATCCTCACTTGGGCCTTCTTTCTTGATTAATTAATTTTATAGGGTCTATGGAGTATATCATAGGCACTCTGAACATTTTGGCTACCAGGCATGTCGTGCATACCCTTTGGGGGCTGGCTTACCTAGCAGCTGACTGAGACAGATGCAGATACCCAGAGACAAACATTGGATGGAGGTCAGGGACCCCTATGGAATGGTTAGGGGAAGGATTGAAGGCCCTTAAGGAAATGACAACCCTACAGGAAGAAAAACCACATCAACTAACCTAGACCTCTGGGAGCTCCCAGTTACTGAATGGCCAACCAAAGAGTATACACAGGTTGGTCTAAGGGCCCCGACAGAGGGCTACCATGTCTGGTCTCAGTGTGTAGGATGTGCCTAATCCAGCAGAGATTTAATGCACCAGGGTGGGGAGACACAGGGGGCAAGATGTCCCCTCAGATGTAAAAGGGAGAGGGGGTAAAGGGAGGAACTCTTTGAGGGGGCACCAGAAGAGCTGGCAATATTTGGGATATAAATAAACAAAAAATATATAATGTTTTTAAAAAAATAATGGCATTTCATGACCATGAGACAGATCTATTCTGGCAGTACCCCTATTCTACTTCAGAAAAGAAGATGATCAACAAACAACCTCCATATGAAGTTTGCTCCATATATGGCAAGTTAGCCACTGGGCAAAAAACTGCCGTTGCCTCAACTGCAGGCTGTATGCTATCCAAACTGGACACACAGGATGCAGGGAAGTCACCTGCCTTTTAAAAGCAAGGTAGGTAGTCCTTCATAAGTCCTGCTTCACATAAAAGTCTGTCAGACATTCTGGGTCAGAAGTTCAAAGATAGTGTTCCAACATGGCAGAGGAACCATGGGTGACTGTCCAGGTAGCCAGAAACCTCTGTCATTTTCATAGTTTGGAAAGGTGCTTGCTCTGCCTCTCCTATTTACTCAGGTAATACGTGTTTATTCTCCTTTTGTCGCCAACGGGTTTGAAGACTATACTGTTATAGACTTACAATAAAGCATAAGTTGTTTAGGATTTAAGAAATTATTTTAAAGTCTAAAAAGGTGTGTCTTAGGTTGCTAACACAAGTTATGACTGAAAGTGATTTTGGAACCGACCTTCGGACTCACCAAGGTTGGATAGAGAATGGAGTACTTTCTCCACATTTGCCAAATATAGATGACTAGACATCATGAATGGGATTATGGCCTGTTAGTTTCCATAACTTCTCTTCTTATATTTTGTTGATTTGATATTAGAAAGAGAGCTCTTTGTTGGACTGAAGAGGGAGACGTAGAGGTAGTCACTTGCGTACCATGTGGAAGTATTACCTATTAACGAAAGACAGGAAGTAGGAGGCGAGAGTCCAGTAGAGGAACTGAAACTCGGAATTAGCCAAGCACAGCAAGATTTGTCACTAGGATTCTGAGGAAGTTGGACACGTGAAAATGAGGTGAGATAGCCATGCATGTGACAGGCACAGAGTAGTTTAAAGAGGTTATGTAAGTTAAGAGCCAGGTGAGAAACAGGCCCAAGTTTAAGGCCGAAATATTGTACCTAAATAAGCCTCTGAGTTGTTATTTGGGAACTGGGATGTGGGTGAAAAAGCCCACAGTAATATATATATATATATATATATATATATATAATATACTGTAATTATATTATATATGCATGTTGTAATAAACCCCATATTTTTCATATATTATATGTGTATGTATGTATGGAATAAATCCCATATATAATTATATACATATGCTATGACATATTACATATACACATATTATAATGAACCTCATATACATATATTACGGGGTTTATTAAGGTGGATTATGGAATGTTGTCAATCTATTTTAACAGTAGTTGTCTACTGACAAAAAGTGAAGTTAGTCTTCAGTATACATCAATGTACCAAAGTAGATTCTCTTGCCAGCAAAGGAATGAGCTTGCTACCAACAGCAATGCCAAGCAGGCAAAGAGCAGAAGCTCCTTTCTTGCCTTTTATATAAGTTGCTAAAAAGTTATAGCCCTGATTTAAGTTAGAGTCTTTCAGACCTCCAAAGTTGAGGATTTAAGATGCGTCTTCCATCTCAAATGATCTATCAAAAATTCTTCACACCTGTGCCCATGGGTTTGCGTGAATTCCAGACGTAGTCATCATGTCAACTGTCAAGAATAGCCATTGTAACATCTTTGAGAGAGATTGCTCTTGTTGGCGCTATCTTCCATTAAGAACTTTCAGTCTCGCGTTCTATCCAACTGTGTCATCCCATCTGAGACATGTCCTGGTGGAGTCACGGGGATTCTGCTTACTCTTCTTATATCTTGCTGCTTTCTGGAGACTCCCTCAGTAATTGACTTCTGGCTAGGTTCCATTCTCAACTACCATTTTACCAAGATAGTGTCTTTCACTGGAAAACATTCAGCTGTAATTGCTTTCTGTCCTTGAATGTTTATGTCCCCTTCTCTATTTGCAATATGAGTAAATATACTTGGAAAGTTTTTGTAAGTAGAAAAGAAATGAATGAATGACAGGAAGAAAGGGAGGGGCTGACAGAAGGAGGGAGGGATAGAAGGAGGGAGGGGGTGATGGAGGGAGGGAAGGAAGGAAAGACTGATGGAGGGTGGGAGGAAGGTAAATGAGAAGGTGAGTAAGGAAGAAAAGGACAAGGGAGAAAGAAAGAGGGGAGGAGGAAAGGAAGAAAATATTCCATCAAGAGTGGAAGTGACTCCATTCCTAGAGAAAATATTGCACAGCAATGATTCCACAGGTAAACATCTGAAGTGACCAGCCCAGCACGAGGAAGACTGAGACCTAGTACCTGTAAAACAACTCTGCCAAAAATCTCATGAGTCAAAGCAGTCACCAGCAGAGTATCAAACCAAACGAATGATAAATCTTCTTCCATTATGAATGGAAAGGGTGTCTTTGGTATGCTGCAAACATCGGGCTTATAATTGAATCCAGCCTTACCTTACTGGATCATACGTGGTTTAGCATTGTTGGGGGTTTCAGAGGCTGCTGAAGAGGGTTAGTCTAATGAGATAATGTTTAGGAAGTGCTGTTCAATCCACTGCAGGCAGTCTTGGAACGGTAACTCTGAAAAACTGACAAGTCCCTTCAGTACAGGAATTTATTTATGTGTTTTTTAAGTAGAAAAAAATGCTCACATATGGTAAGCTCTAATTTAATATTTGAGGGAAAGCATGAATAAATAATTCAGTCCTCAGTGCAGTAATCTTGTTTTACTTATCTCTGCAGCCTTCCGACAAATTCCTCCTCCCATTATTGATTCTGTAAATATTTCTTAATTGGATTCTCGAAGCAAATACTGTCTTTCTTTGTGCATGTAGCATTCAGATGGGCAAAAATACACAGGCATTAAAGGTACGAAATGTGAGAGAATTATGTGTTTCAGAAGTTCTATATGTAGATAATTTCTAGCATACACTCATTCAGAAAGCAAAAAAAATCATAGGAAAGAAGAGAGGTCTATAAATACAGGATTTATAGATCATACAACTTATTAATGTAGTCGATCTAGGAAAAAAGAACTTTTCAGTCTATAGACAGTCGAGATTTTATTTTTACATTGTTTTCAAAACCATTGCACTGCAATGTTTTAAACATGGTAGGAATTCCTTCTAAGCAAAAAAGTAGGACCAACAGCAGTCTAAGTATGACTCCCCAAAGTCCTTGTGACACAGGACATCACTTCAATTCTGTTTTAAAAATCATGACAATGTCTCTAACTTTTATTAAAAAGCATATTGTGCATGTCATTTACGAATAGATGAATTTAGAAATTTTGTCTTGTTAACATTTAAAGTCATAATGTGCCATTTTCCCATTACATTATACATGGTTGTGGGGAAAGCACTACAAAAAAAATACACGCTGTAGTAGGAAATTATTCTTCACAACAGATATAATTTTCACAGAATCTTATGCTGCAATAAATCACCTTGAATTTTCTACAAGGCAAGTCCTAATTCAATGATAAATCCATTGTCTCCTTATTAACATCTTGTTGTCAGTGTATTAAATAATGTGTTTTCTGTTAGGGAATTTTCTGTGGCTCCATGTAAAGGGCTGGGAGATTTTCAGAGATATATTTCTCTGTTAGTGGAGGCTTCCCACATGTGTAACAGTTAATTAAGCCAAGCCTATCTATTTCACAGTTGAAATAAATGTTCCAATTAAATATACATAAACAGCATAATTTCAGAGTATGTCTTTTTTACTCCACTTTTATTTATTTTGGTAAATATCCTGATGTCAAATAGTTTATAATATAATATAGATCCATGTGGATTTGGTAGCAGCCTCCATGGCAGGGCTAAGAACAAAACACTATCCTTTAATTAAGTTGCATTTGGATTTTATGAGGATCAAGAGATCTGTGTTACCAGAACTAGCTCCTTAAAGCACTTACTTATTAACAAGGCTTATGTCGAGCATGTATTTATGAGCATGAAGAAGCTGTTCTAATGTACCTAAGGATTCTTCTTGGTCATGGGGGAAGTGCACGGAGGGCAGGGGTAAATCTTCTTACTTTCGTAGATATTTATAAAGTTTAATTTCCCTTGCTAAAATAAAGAAAAACAGATTAAATAACTTAAGCAACTAAGTTGTATTTCTAATACTTATTTTTCAAGTGGTTGTTAAAAGTATGCAACAATATGACCCCACCCACCACCACACTCACTGGAGAGGACTGAGGTATCGAGGCATACTTAATAAGATAATAATTATTGTTTCTCTCTTTGGACAGCCCAGCAATAGTCCCAGACTTTCAGCTTGCCTGATTTCTGTTTATCTGTAACATGAGTGAATGTTAATTTATGTGTCTTATACATAAGTTAGAGGGAGCAAGGTACCACTTTTTACTGTAAGAAAGCATATCATTTGGAAACTTTATGATCTCAAGTGTATCATATGACAAGATTCATTTTCTTTTTGTACCATGAGGTAGGACAACAAGAAACTCACCAGCTTGGTGTGCTGACACGGCAGCGGAGCATGATTTTAATTAACTCGTACAGAGGGCACATTGAGGGAAAAGTGACATTTCATTGAGGAATATATTATTAAACACAACCTTCCTCGACCCTCCACTGTGATAGTAGGCGCTGAAAACTGCTCGACTGGGTAAGACTCTCTCAGTGTCTTTTTTAACCCGGGGGCATATGGCTCATTTGCACAAACATTTATTTCAGGACTTTCTCAGTACCTTGACATCTGAGTCCAGAATATCTCCATATTCCCTCAGAGAATAAAACTCTGGTCTTTAGTGAAATTAAAGGTGTGTTACTGTTTGCAAGAAAGAAATAAAAACCGTAGTGATTGAGCAGAAAGTTTCTAGGTAATAATTACTGGTAGGTCACATAACATGATGCTTTGTTTCTGTTCTAAGCTATCCTTTTGGCAAAATGTCATTCGCTTTGTCTTTCTGAGTTCTTTGATTGAAAATTAGTATTAATAAAAATGACTATTAAAGCTTCCAGCTCTGTTAGGACTTCTGTTGAGTGTGACTACAAGAGAAACATTGACTCTAGAAAACCATCTCTCTTTTCACCGTGTCTGATGGGCCTTGAATATCTTGCCTACCTGTGAGATTCCCACCTTCCTTAACAACCACTAGGAAAATCATTTCTCTTTTCAGAAATTCCCCCCAAAATACAAATACCTTTAACCCCTGGGAAGTTGCACTCCTATCAAGGATAGCTTTGCTCATGCTATGGGAATTATTTAAATGTCTCTATTTTATATAAATATATGCATTTTTCTCCCCTTGCTGGAATATATACAAATGTATTCGGCCCTCACTCTATTTGTTGAATTAATGTATTCATGAATTAGAACACATGAAAGATGGCAAAATGGAGCTAATAACATGTATTCACGAGAAGCGTTTTTCTTGGGTATTGTTTATACTGTCATAATGTTTGAGACGTTTAGTGTATGACAAGTCAGTAACGTTTCCACGGCCTTGTTAATAATAAACATAGCTACATTTGTAAGTTGCTGAATGCCTGACTGGATAGATAACCTAAAATTGCCATTAGTAATCACGAGGCATGAGACAACAAGGGCTTGAAATTCTATTGCAATCCCATTAAAATAGGAGAGGCTAATGTTTGAATAACTAAAATAGGAGAGAGATTATGTTGAACGGGAAGTTCTTAAGAATTATTACAAGTTCATTTACAAAGTGAACTATTAGGAAACTCTCGAAGACATTTTGCTTCCCAATTTCCATGAAACAAACTGGTCTTTGAGTGGAAGGCTGATGAAGCCTACACTCTGCAGTCAGGCAAATTTGAGTAAATGCATGACTTAATTTAAATTTCTGGCCGTTTCGCTACCGTGAGTTCTGCAATATCATTGTGTGTGAAGCTATAAATTGTAATCATGATGCCAAGCAACAGAATAAGCACAAACTCCTTCCTCTTGATTCTGTAAGAAACATTACTGAAGATCTTCAGAACTTCCTTAATCTTGCTTTCATGACGGGGTCTGAGATGGAAGTCCAAGACACTTTGTTAAATGTTTTTCTGCAGTTTCTAATCATACTTAAAAGTATAAAGAAGGTGTGCTAAATACTACTGAAAGACAAATAGAAGAGATACCAGAAATGTTTAATATATAATGTTTTATTTATTGACTAAGTTGGCTCTCAGAGGTCAACTTCTCTGTGCGCTCTGCTTCACCATGGATCCAGAGCTTGCTGATGTAGGCACAGGACTTTCAGGATGCATATTCTCCTGTTGAGAAGTTTAAATCATAACGTATATGTTCAAAGATCACTTATCCTCTGAACTTCTGAAGTTCTTATAACACACACACATTTAAAACTGTAACTAATACACTCTGATGATGGTTACAAGTTTTTTTTTAATTTTTACTTTTATTTTTAAAGGCATTTGTATGTTTAATTAAGAATTAGTAATACCAAAAAAAATTAAAGTAAAACGAAATAAAAAAGAATTAGAAAGGAAGCTAAAACAGTTAATATTTGGAATTAAACCTGAGAAATCTGAAAACAAAGGAATAAATGAGGGCACCCAAAGAGCACACACAAAAGTCCTACATTTACGTGGATCAAAGTTAAAATCATTTGTTCTTATAACATTGTTGGGAAAGGCAAAGGAAAGCTATGATATAGGAGAAAATACTTGCAACCAAGTTATCTAGCAATAAATTTGTATTCAGAACACATAAATAACTCTTGTAATCCAATAACAGAAGGTTGAAAAAATCCAGAATAAAATGAAAGAAAGGTTTTATATAAGAAAATACATAAATATCTATTGAGCACATGGAAATGCCATTAGAAGTAGAAGTAGTTCAAACTGAAACTGTATGAGACAACAAACATTTAGCTCATGGTTTTCAAGACCAGGCAGCACGTCTGTCTCAGACCAGTGGTTCTGAACAAACTATTTCAGGGATACAGCAAATGGTTGGTAGGGAGTCCAGGCTCAACTGAAGTTGTGCTGTGAAAGTTTGCTTCCAGTCTTTGTCTGTGGACATCTGAACTAAAAGCCTCAGTTCTTCAATGTTCCTGCCAATATGATCCTGGTAACTATTGTATCTTTGAGCTAGTGTTTGGGGGAAGGGCACAGTTAGACAAAAGTTCCTCCTATCAGAAATTAGAAGTAATTTATTAAACTCCAAGTTATTTTCAAAAGTAATTCCGATACCAAATCCTGATAATATCAGATAACAATTGGATGGAGGGGACCACTAAAACTGGCTCCCAAATGCTGGAAATTGAGTGTCTGAATGAACCATTGAAGGGTTCATTAACAGCCACTTATAGTCCACAGACAACTCTGACAAAATGTTGGATTTGATCAGCTGGGATATTGTTTGCCTGTTTGATCACATTTTTGTCAGGTATAGAATAGGGCCTGTAGAAATGAGTTTGAGAGTATATAGCACCATCTGCTTTACTGAAAAGAAAACTGATAAGTTTAGTGTTAAAGGTATCTTAAATATTTTATAGAATTTACCCAAAAATCAGGATTTTCAGAAAATCCAGATTATGTTGATGGGTAGACATTTTTATTTAAAAATTAGGACCTTGCAAAACTGGAAAGCTTCTGTAAAGAAAAGGACATAGTCAATAAGACAAATTGGCATCCTACAGATTGGAAAAAAATCTTCACTAACATCACTTCCAGTAGAGGGCTAATATCCAAAATACATAAAGAACTCAATAAGTTAACCAACCCAAAAAACAATCAAAAAATGGGGTATAGACCTAAACCGAGAATTCACAACAGAGGAATCTCAAATGGCTGAGAAGCACCTAAAGAAATGTTCAACATCCTTAGTGATCAGAGAAATGCAAATCAAAAGGACCCTGAGATTCCACCTCACACCAGTCAGAATGACTAAGATCAAAACCGCAGGTGACAACACATGTTGGCGAGGATGTGGAGAAAGAGGAACACTCCTCCACGGCTGGTAGGATTGCAAACTGCTCCCACCACTCTGGAAATCAATTTGGAGGCTCCTCAGAAAATTGGAAATAGACCTACTAAAGACCCAGAAATACCACTCTTGAGAATATACCCAAAAGATGCCCCACCCTGCCACAGGGGCATGTGTTCAACTATGTTCATAGCAGCCTTATTTGTGATAGCCAGAAGCTAGAAAAAACCCAGATGTCCCACGACAGAAAAATGGATACAGAAAATGTGGTTCATTTATACAATGGAATACTACTCAGCTATTAAGAATGAGGACATCCTGAGTTTTGCAGGCAAAAGGATGGAACTAGAACATGGAATCCTGAGTGAGGGAACTCAGACCCAAAAGAACATGCATGGTATGTTCTCACTAATAAGTGGATATATTAGCCAAAAAAAAAAAAAGTACAGAAAACCCAAGATATATTCCATAGAGAAAAAGGTCAACAAGCTGAGGAACCCAAGTGAGAACACCTCAGTCTCACTTGGGAGGGAGAAGAAAGCAACCACAAAGGAGGAGGGAGGGAGTGACAGGGGAAAACAAGGGGATGGGGGGGGGAACATGATCTGGTGTTGGGTGGGGGAAAGGACTGAAGCCTTGAGGGCCAGCAGAAAGAATGGAAACAGATGACCTCGGGAGGAAAGAAGTTGGGAGGACCCTCCAGAATGTACCAGAGACCTGGAAAATGAGAGACTCTCAGGACTCAAAGGAAGGGGCACCCTAGATGAAATGCTCTACAGTGGGGAGAGGGAACTTGTTGAACCCACCTCCAGCAGAAAGACAGGGCATCAAGTGAGGGATGGAGTTGCTATCCCACAGTCAGAAATCTGACCCATAATTCTTCCTGTCTGGAAGAAATGCAGGGATAGAAATGGAGAAGAGCCTGAGGAAAAGAAGGTCCAGCGATAGGCCCAAAGTGGGATCCAGCTCAAGGGGAGGCCGCAAGACCTGACACCATTACTGAAGCTATGGGGTGCTCCCAAAAAAGGACCTATCATACCCTCCAAAAGACCCAACAAGTAGCTGAAAGAGTCAGATGCAGATATGTATACCAAACCAGTGAACAGACATTGCTGACCCCTCTTGAATAGGGAGAGGAAGCTGAGGAGGACCAGCAGTCTCAATTAACCTGGACCCCGGAGATCTCTCAGACACTGGATCACCAATGAGGCAGTATACACCAGCTGAGATGAGGCCCCCAACACATATATAGCAGGGAACTCCTGGGTCTGGGTTCAGTCAGAGAAGATGCACATAACTCTCAAGAAACTGGAAGTTTAGAGGTCTGGAGTGTTGGGGGGGTGGAGACATTCTCGTGAAGACAGGGGGTTGGGGGAGGTAGTATGGGATGTGGAACAGTTGGAGAGTGGACCTGGACCACTGGACCAGGAAGGGAATAAATCTGGCTTGTAAAAGTAAATAAAATTTTTCTTAAAATTTTTTAAAAAATATTTACAAAAAGGTTTATATAATTCACGTTCCCTTTTCTACCCTCATATACAATTAGAAATTTAACTCTGACGATGGACTAACGGACTAACTAGAGTGTCATGTCACAATGAACTTCATGTGCTCTGAAACGTGCTACCCCACATATCGGCATTGTGTTTTCCGAGGTACCAGCCCAGGAACATGGAATCCAGGCTGAGGTACAGGAAATGCACTTACAAATATCAATAATGGAATCTGTAAGGGAAACGAATACCATTTCAATACAAACAAAAGCTTCTGACAGAAAATATTTCAGTTGGTGAATAAATTTGCCAGGTCCAATCTTTGCTGGATTTTACCAAGTAATTTTTATGCAGGTGACTTGTTAAAATATTTTCTGTGATAATTCTTTGAAATACTTTTTATCTGATTCATCAAACTAATAAAATACAAAGTATACGACAATCTTAAACCACCAAAGCAGTCATTTTCCCACCAATTTAAGTTATCTGTGTACTAGTTTTCTTATTTATCCCATTCAGAAAAAAACTATAATTATTCAAAAGGCTAAGACTGTAACCACATTTTTTTAAAAAAAAAACAATCACTGTTATTTGATTATGTAAACTAAACAGGTGTATGAATTCTTCAGCTTTTAGCACTTTTAGTATCTAGTATTTTAGTATTTCCATAATCGGCAATTACGTAAATCTGTGTTCGTCTACAATGAACGACTAGACTGGAGCACAGCTAAGCACATCCTAATAAACCTGTGCTTATTCTAAAGAAGAAAAAAATACGGCAAAACCCCAAGGAAAATTGCAGAAGAAAGAGCGGAAAAGTTTTAAGAGCCAGAGAATCAGGATGCCCACCTCCAGATAGAGTCATCTAGATATGAAAATGAAGATATGTCCATGAAACATCAACAGTGTGGTTGCCAAACAGGACCTTGATCATGGCAACACCATGTGACATAGCATCATGAACAGGAGAAATTTTACATGGTCCCATACCTAGAAGAGGAATAACAGGTAAGCATTGATTACTAAGAAAGGGGAATTAATTTCCTCCCAGCACAAGTTCCAAAACCAATTTGTTATACTTAGATATGAGCAAGACCCCGACATATGTGTAACAGTAATTATAAAAGGGAGGTCATCTACTGGAAATGGACTGGTAAGCAAAACCCTGACATATGTGTGACAGTGATGATTAAAGCTGAGGTCATCCGGAATGGTGGGAGAAGAGGAAGCTGTGAAAAAGAGGGAAATAAGATATGTGTGAAGTTCCCCGGACATGAAAATGTAAGTGAAAATGCTAATACTGAAATATAGTGATTTTTGAGTAATGATAATTTGTGTCATTTTTATATTTTTCTTCTGTTTTCTTCCCTTTGAGTTAATGTCTTGCCATGTTGCCCAGGATGGCTTCAAAGTGGTACTTCTGACTCAGCCTCCCCCACGGTGCTTGAATTATAGGCCTATGTCTCTTGTCCTGACATTTTTCCCGAAGTTTCAAACTAAAATACAATAATGTTTTTGCCTGTTCACACTGCTGCCCTTGATTTCTATTGTTGCCATTGCTCTCTTATGCTTGCCCTTTTTCAAGTGGCGATTTCTCGCTTTCTGTCTAATTTCTTCATGTGAAAGGATAGTTTCACGAGTGTGGTGTGTATCATCTGGGTTGGTGGAGTATTGCGTCCTTCCCTGTCTTTGGCAGTTTCTGGTTTCTCTGTGTCATTTATTGTTACAACCTAGAGTACAACATCAGCCTTGCTAAGATTTTCACCATCTGTAGGTGGTGGTATCCTATAGTATCCTGAACGTCTTACTCATTAGTAAACACTAAATAGAGACAAACTTAAATGCGTAGGGAACAATTCAACAAGAGGTACAGCCTGGGACAGTTTCTTCTACCGGTGTGAGCTGATCTGTTTTGGTTTTCCTCGGCATGTCCTGGCCCACATCTGGACATGTTGTCAAGAACACAAACCTTTCCAATGTTGAGATACAGCCCAGTCTTTATAAGAGAGTGTTCCAGAATTCCGAACCAGCACTAGAGTTCCACTAGCCAGAGCTTCTTGTTTCTGCAAATTAGTTTTGCTTCTAATATCACCGATTTTATTGAGCCTTTTTGTAAGATGTTTGGGGTAAACACAGTTAAGACCAATCAGTGTTCATGGGAAGACAATCTTTGTGAGGTATTGAAAATTCACCAAAAGGAAAACAATGGAGGAGTTAGGAGAAGGACCGAAGGAGCTGAAGGGGCTTGCAACCCCATAGGAAGAACAACAATGTCTACCAACCAGAGCTCCCAGGGACTAAACCACCAACCAAAGAGGGACCCATGGCTCCAGCTGCGCGTGGTGCAGTGAGTTGCCTTATCTGCCATCATTGGAAGGGGCGGCCCTTGGTCCTGTGAATGCTGGATGCCCCAGTGTAGGGGAATGGCAGGGCGGGAGGTGGAGTGGGTGGGTGGGTAGGTGGGGGAGCACCCTCATAGAGACGAAGGGGAAGAGGGATGGGATAGGGGTTTGCAGAGGAACCGGGAAGGGAGATAACATTTGGAATGTAAATAAATAAAATAACCAATAAAAAAAAAAGAAAAGAAAAGAAAGAAAATTCACCAAAAGGAACTAGTGACACCTCAAATCAAACACATAATGGGGGTCTTCTTTCCAACCGAAATTAAATGCAAGAATGGGTTTTCTGTTTACTGAGATTATACAGTCTTGGCTTTTTGAGGTGACAGCAGATGGTCGGATAAGGAGCAGCAGGACCAAGTGCAAGCAACAGCATCTCATCTCTGCTCTCTTAACCATGAAATCTATGAATTTATGCTTAACGGAGCGACAAGGGGCAAAGAAAAACACACAAGGAGTGTCAGGACAAAGCACAGGGGCAGGCCGCACCTTGTATTTCTCAAGGCAAATGAAATCTTAAGTATCTTCTCTCTTACCTTCTGACAAAGATGGTGCTTTTTGACTTTTCTTAAAATGTCACCAATCCAAAAAAAAAAAAAAAGAAAAAAGAAAAAAATGTCACTTACACATGCTTGTACTGTATCATTTAGTTTTAGATACTTTGTGGCTTGGCTTAGAACATTTTTATTTCTAATTTCCAAGCTCCAGAACCTCAGCCAAGAAAGCATCAGCTCTGATTTTATTTTTCCAAATTCTATCATTCTTCAAATATCATTTGGGATGGTTTCCAGTGCTCCGTGGCTTTGAAGGTTTTTCTCTTTTGTTCTTAACTGAAAGTAGGGGTGATATGCAACCGTGTTGCTTTTAGTTACAAGTATACATACTGGGTACTTAAACCCTAGATTATGGTGGTATCAGATGATTATGTAACTGAAGAAGAACAAAAAATAGAATATTGTATGGCACATAATTTTAAAAGAATTTAAAAACTTATGAAATATGTTGAAATTTCACAAGAGCAATAAACAATTGTGATCAGTTCTCATTTAAACACTCTTTGCTTTTGTTCATTTTAATTCTAAAAACAATTTCCTGTTCATAAAATATTTTAATAGTGCTACAAAGAACCATGCCCATCACATACCCATACCCCTGATCATGGACACATTACAGCCCTGGCTGATCACTCTCTTGAGACATTATTCCCAGGCCATGTACATGCAAAGTATTAAATATTGACTGCATTTCCCAAGAAAAATGAAATGTTATATTCCAAAATCCAATACATTTTAGAAAGATAGGCACTTCCGAAGTTCATGCTTATGTGGTGTACTTTGGCTATATACCCTCTCCCATTATCCTCTCTTGCCCCACCACCTTCACAGCAAACTGAAACCAGCATGAATGAAGAATGGGTAGAAACCTAAGGATTATTCTGTGTCTAAAGAACAAATAAAGTACATAAGTAATGAGAACACTGAGCAGAAGGGAGGAAGTCACCACTGCAACAAAATAGTGAGGGAAGGAAGGACGGAAAGAAGGAAGGGAGGGAGAGAGGCAAGAAGGAATGGAAGGAAGGACACAGTAACCTGGGCTGGCATTTGTGTTCTCTTAGGGTCTGACATCTGTCCAGGATCTTCTGGCTTTCATAGTCTCTGGCAAAAAGTCTGGTGTGATTCTGATAGGTCTGCCTTTATATGTCACTTGACCTTTTTCCCTTACTGCTTTTAAGGAAGGAGGATAAGAAGAAAGGAAGGAGGGGAGGAAGGAAGTAGGAAGGAAAGAAAAAAGGAGGAAAGAAAAGAGGAAAGTGAGTAAGGAAGGAGGGGAGGAGAAAAGGAAAGGAGTGAAGAAAGGAAGGAGGGAAGGAAAAGACAGAATGCAAGGAGAGAAAGAAGAAAGGAGAAAGGGAGGCACAGAGGGAAGAAAGTGAAGAAGAGAGAAGAGGAGGGAAGGAAGAAGGCAAAAGGAAGGAAGGAATGAAACTGTACGTCCATTCAGTTGATAGCAAATTTCCAAATAGACCTTACCCAGAAAGATAATTGGGATTTTACATCACAAATTTCTGTGTTCACCATAACTCAATAGTCGTACAATTTCTATTTAAGAAACATATGATCTCTCTTGAAGTTTCCCTGGAGAATCTTTACAATGACACCTACGGAGGTTGACACATTACCCATGCTGTATGCACACACCTCTAGTTGAATGGAATGGCAGTTTGTAATTCAACGAGCAACTTAAATAGAGGTTCATTCCAAACTGCTAAGAAATCTAGGCACCTTTTCCTTGAGTACCCTATAATACTGTATACAATATGTAGAGGTCATCCAAGTATAAATAAAGCAATTATCTAGGTCAAAGATAGAATAGTTTAAAACTTATAACTGAAAATTATCCTTGGTTCATTTTCTTCTCTTATTTCACAATGCAGGATCAAACCAAATGATTTGCTAGTGCTGAGAATATAGTTTTCATCCCCGTGTAACTCCACAACATACCCAGTTACTCATGCCTAACTCATTTAATGCCATATCCTCACCTAAGCGCCAACTCATTCTTGACATATTTAATTTGAAGTTTGAGTTTGTTTTGGCTTTTTATCTATGTTTTTTTTTATTTTGAATCAGAATCTCAAATATTTGACCTCAAACTCACTATATTACTCATGGTGAGGACCCTGTATCTGAAATAATTCTCCTAGTTCAGCCTAGTGCATTTTGGGAATATAGATGTTGCCTACCATACTTGTCTTTTTTTGAATTGAATATTTTTTTAATTTATATTACAAATGTTATTCCCTTTCCCCCACCCAATCACCCACCCTTCCCTGCCTCCCCACCCTGACATTCCCCTACACTGGGGGTCCAGCCTTAGCAGGACCAAGGGCTTCTTCTCCCTTTGGTTCCCAAAAAGGCCATCCTCTGCTACATATGCAGTGGGAGCCATAGGTCTGTCCATGTGCACTCTTTGGGTAGCAAATTAGTCCCTGGGAACTCTGGTTGGTTGGTATTATTGTTCTTATGGGGTTGCAAACCCCTTCAGCTCCTTCAATCATTTTTCTGACTCCTCCAATGGGAAAATTGGTAATTACTAAGTAATAATGACTACAAAAGAATTAAATAACCTAACCATATTGTGTAAATAGTCACACATATTTTTGAAATTAGAATATATATGATCATAAAATACATCCTAAAATTATCATATAATTCCATGGAACAGAAAGCCAACTGTAAGATAGAATGAGATTTATTTTGTGTTTAAGTAAAATTTTACCTAATTATATAAACAAAAAAAAAGACTATTTTGCAGCAGGAATCTGGATTAAACTCAGTTGTGCTAAAGATTTTTATATCTATCAAATTTCTGGTGAAGCAACTTTTCAATATGCAGGGTATGTATAGATGCATACGTAAGATTCAAGGAAGTCTGTGAATCATTATACCTCTGTTTCTATTATTTTATTATCATTTTCTTCTCACGTCTGTAAGCTATTATGAAAGAGAATTAAACTGCTACTTTAAAGAGTCTGTGAGACTCGGGTGGCAACTGATGGTGTGGATTATTCTTTAAAGAAAAATCCTTTCTGAAGAATGTAAAGAAATGTAATGGCATGTTATATTAATTTTTCAATAATCTCCAATAGGCCTTTTTTTGTGAAATACCTCTTATATCATCTTTGAGGGGAAACTGGTTACATATACATGTATTGACCTCTAACACAACCCTGTTACTTAAGTTGGAACATCCAGGTCTTTGATGTTACTGATTCATGTTGCACTAAACCATCTTCTTAACAATTGCTAAGGAGGAAACCACTGCCTATTGGACTTCATGAACATGGTTCGAGAACACATTGTTTTAAAATTGAAGTAGGATAAGTAATGAAGTAACTTTTGCATTTATGTTCTGGTTTGGAAGAAAATTTGGACTCAGAATTCAGCGTACTGAGATTACACTTCCTCGATAACCCCATGAATATCATAATATCATAGGTTCATCAGTCTTCCGATTTATATGAAATGTGTAGCTTGCTTAGATACCAATGTATTGCATGTCAGTGCCATGAATCCTGATTATTCTTTTTGGTCTATACATAGATCTTAATGTAAAAGTAGTATTTAAAGCAATATATTTTATGCAAATCAGTTTCTGTCATTCTAGCTGATTGGGATCATTTATAGTTTGAATTATAAAAATATAAAGATATAATTCTACTCTTGGCTATTTTTCTCTTATTTCTTTGTAACATTTCTCAGTGAAAACCATAAAGTACATATCAGTTGTCAATAGAAAAATCAGTAGTAAAACTACTTTTCTCTAGTAAAATTTAGGCCAGTATGGTAAATTCTATACAATTTATTCCAATGTGCATTTAACATTTTGTGCATTTGAATAAACCAAAGGCTGGTCACTTGACTACTCTACAAAATCTGGACAAGGGAGGCTTAACTTCTTCAGAACAAGGTTGGCTTTGTAGAACCTGCATCTCCTCCACTCAAATCTTCCTTAAAAATTAAAACTGCTTTTCACAAAAGGCCCTATTTATTTAAAATAACACCTATATGAAATCCATTAACCATAATCATTGGTTATGTAATGGTTATATAATGCATACAAAATGGCTTTGCAAGCCAGGGATAACAAAAAGTTTTCAGTGGTGAAATTATTTATTTTGGATGAAGTAAAGTATCCCTATGCAGTTTAAATTCATCGAACCAATAAAAATGAACAAAATGTCATATACCAGTTGGAGATTTACCCAGTAGCACATAGCTAATAACACAAGAAAGAGACACAAATACAGTTAGTCAGCAGAGGAATTCTAGTGTAAAACAACTAGATGCCTTTTTTTTTTATTAACTTGAGTATTTCTTATATACATTTCGAGTGTTATTTCCTTTCCCAGTTTCCGGGCAAACATCCCCCTCCCCCCTCCCCTTTCTTATCGGTGTTCCCTTCCCCACCCTCCCCCCATTGTCCCCCTCCCCCCAACAGTCTAGTTCACTGGGGGTTCAGTCTTAGCAGGACCCAGGGCTTCCCCTTCCACTGGTGCTCTTACTAGGATATTCATTGCTACCTATGAGGTCAGAGTCCAGGGTCAGTCCATGTATAGTCTTTAGGTAGTGGCTTAGTCCCTGGAAGCTCTGGTTGCTTGGCATTGTTGTACATATGGGGTCTCGAGCCCCTTCAAGCTCTTCCAGTTCTTTCTCTGCTTCCTTCAACGGGGGTCCTATTCTCAGTTCAGTGGTTTGCTGCTGGCATTCGCCTCTGTATTTGCTGTATTCTGGCTGTGTCTCTCAGGAGCGATCTACATGCGGCTCCTGTCGGTCTGCACTTCTTTGCTTCATCCATCTTGTCTAATTGGATGGCTGTATATGCATGGGCCACATGTGGGGCAGACTCTGAATGGGTGTTCCTTCAGTCTCTGTTTTAATCTTTGCCTCTCTATTCCCTGCCAAGGGTATTCTTGTTCCCCTTTTAAAGAAGGAGTGAAGCATTCACATTTTGATCATCTGTCTTGAGTTTCATTTGTTCTAGGCATTTAGGGTAATTCAAGCATTTGGGCTAATAGCCACTTATCAGTGAGTGCATACCATGTATGTCTTTCTGTGTTTGGGTTAGCTCACTCAGGATGATATTTTCCAGTTCCAGCCATTTGCCTACGAATTTCATAAAGTCGTTGTTTTTGATAGCTGAGTAATATTCCATTGTGTAGATGTACCACATTTTCTGTATCCATTCCTCTGTTGAAGGGCATCTGGGTTCTTTCCAGCTTCTGGCTATTATAAATAAGGCTGCAATGAACATAGTGGAGCACGTGTCTTTTTTATATGTTGGGGCATCTTTTGGGTATATGCCCAAGAGAGGTATAGCTGGATCCTCAGGCAGTTCAATGTCCAATTTTCTGAGGATCCTCCAGACTGATTTCCAGAATGGTTGTACCAGTTTGCAATCCCACCAACAATGGAGGAGTGTTCCTCTTCCTCCACATCCTCGCCAGTATCTGTTGTCCCCTGAGTTTTTGATCTTAGCCATTCTCACTGGTGTGAGGTGAAATCTCAGGGTTGTTTTGATTTGCATTTCCCTTATGACTAAAGATGTTGAACATTTCTTTAGGTGTTTCTCCGCCATTCGGCATTCCTCAGCTGTGAATTCTTTGTTTAGCTCTGAGCCCCATTTTTTAATAGGGTTATTTGTTTCCCTGTGGTCTAACTTCTTGAGTTCTTAACCCAAGCAACAGAACTAGATGCCTTCAGAAGAGCAGAAGGATCACTGCTGACCCTAAAACTGGGGAGAAGCTGACTTTCTAATGGGAATGGGAATGATTACAGCATGGTCAGAGACTACTTGGTTGACAGACTAGTATCTCTTCATGAAATAACAAATATGAAATGAATCTTATAACACATGCCATAAAACCATCAAGACTTTAGAAGAAACTCTGTACTCTATGGCTCTATCTGGTATCCAAGAATATTCAATTTTTCTCACTGATTGTCAAAGTGAAATGTTCCCATTAGCATAATGAGGAGTGGCAAAGCCTGACCAAAAATGGTCCCAAGATTTATTTTGATTGTGGAAATATTTCTCTTGTTTGGGTAGTTCAATGATTAAATTAATCATGCTTGCTACATTCAATTCATATAGCAAGCAACATTCTGAATTAATTGAATTGAATACATGTGTGCATTATATATATATATATATATATATATGTGTGTGTGTATGTATATATGTATATATATATCACCCCCAAATATATTAATATACATATTAATGTTAAGATAATTTTGTTAAAGGTAAATTTTCTTTGAAAAGAATAACATAGAGGTAAATAATTATAAACAGATATGTAAACAAATATGGATTATCCCTGCAGATGATTCTGAATTATATGACTAAAGCATGAATCATATTAGTGTTTCTATACAGTGCAGTCAGGCTAGTAGGCTGAAGAGGTTTAAGTTTCAACGATTCATTTCCAGGTGATGGTGTGATTCTGCCAAACTCAGCCAGGAGGTTCTGGATTTGCCAGGAGCTCCAGCTTCAGGGTATCTAGTGTCTTTTCCTCTACAGACACCTACACAAGTTTGGAAGACACACACACATACACACACACACACACACACACACACACACACACACACACACACCCCTACATAAAAGCAAATCCTTAGAGGCCTAGTACAGCAAACATATCACATGATGTTTTACTGTCAAAATTATTATTCAAATAATAGTGTAAGTAATATTCTGCATACTCAATATTGTTGAGGGTATTTTTATTACCTTGGTAAGGAACATATAAGATCACTCTCTTTAGTTCTGAATAGATTAGATAAGCATCAGGCCTTCAACTTAGTGTTTTGCGAAATATCCAAGTTCTTATTTATGGATGTTACACAGATCTCTGAACTCCATAAGCCTCTTAAAATTAACCTTGTACTTTTTGTTCTTTAAGTAGGAATTGCTGACCATAGAATGCTACTCATCAACTTGGATGAAAATAACTTTTCCTTTAAGAGCACATGTGAGTAGGTTTGCCCTTGAGCTAATTGTAACGTTTGGAGAGCCTCTGACTGAGTGTAGCTATGTTATCAGATGTAGCTGTTGAGCATGGAGGTACTCGGCCTTCCGGCGTGTAGCCACAGGTATTTCTGGGATTATTCCAAGCCTTCTGTCGTTTTCCTGTTGCATTACCTTTGGCTCGTCAGCTGTCACTTCTTGTCCAAAACCATGTCAATACATATCATTTTCCCGTGACACTAAGACGGCTGACATGCTTCGAGAATCAGAACAAAGCATCAGATTTATAGAATCTCTAGCTAAACAAGACAAGACCCGTTAAAAGACACAAAGGCTTCTACCTCAACTGAACTTTGTTAATGTGGTAGGTCTTGTGACATCCCTACTCGATCTCCAAAGATTCCTTTGGTGATGAACAGCAGTGTGGAAGTGTAAGCTGAATAAACCCTTTCCTCCCCAGCTTGCTTCTTGGTCATGATCTTTGTGCAGGAATAGAAACCCTGACTAAGAGAATATTGAACCAATGATGCTGGCTCAAGTGGTGGCTGGCATGTAGAAGAATGCACATTGACCCAATCTTATCTCCTTGTACAAAGCTCAGGTACAAGTGGTTCAAAGACCTCCACATAAAACCAGATACCCTGAATCTAATAAAAGAGAAAGTGGGAAAGAGCCGCGAACACATCAGCACATGGGAAGTTTCCCAGAATAATTATATCTTAAAATAGATTTCAGAGAATTTTGACACTGAATTTTGATATTTTTTTCTTATGTTTATTGAAAGTTCTAAAAATCAAAATGATTTCACGAGTTTTACAGCCTATGGAAATTTCTATGTATTTATTTACTTATTTGTGTTTTATGTGTTTGGGAGGGGGCACAGTTGCCACAACATTCATGTAGAGGTCAAGGAAAACTTTGTGAGTACAACTCTCTCTCTCCAGTATGTAGGGTCTTGAATTTGAATGCAAGTCATTAGTCTTAGCAGAAATTTTCTTTATCTGATGATTCTATTAGGTGGATTGAAATAATAGTTTTTAATAGCTGGCATACCCTAACTTTCTTTTCGTTGGCTAATTTTCATTACACTCCAATTTCTTAGTATTCTAACATCTCTTGTAATTTGTCTATGTAACTATGACTATAGCAAAGTCTCCTGCACGCTCCTGTATCTATAAACTTTAAAGTGAATATTTATTTTCTATGCCTTAAGATATTTCCATAGTTAAAATAATATAATATTTTATAAAGTTGCAAATACATATTACCTCTGGTTAGCAAAGGTACATGTACTCCATTAACTTATTTAAATATTTAAAATGGTGCTTTAAATGCATCCTATTGTACCTAATACACTCCATTCTGGCTCTACAGATCTGGAGATTTTCAGATATCTACTGGAAGCTGACAAGTTGCCAAATACCATGTCTAATACTCTACTTGCTATTGTTCCCTTCGTGAATAAGGACTTAAGCAAAATTCAACTTTACTCTTTCTAATAATCTCTCCTATCTCACTGACAGTAAGATTTGAAGCTTGTCATATTGTAAAAAAAAAGGCAATGAATAAGCTACTGTACAACAAACTAGACTTATATTACAGCACCGTCAATAAGCTTTGTATATAAGCTCTTCACAGGAATGCCTAACTTTAAGCAACATGGTGCTATAAGTCCCAGGGAAATCAAGGGTCCAGATAATTGAGCTATGACATTAGAATTGATAAGACAAATTGACCCTGTTTCAGGATTATACAAATGATAAATAAAGGATATACCAAAGATTATATCAAAAAGCCTTTAGAAGTAACAAAAATTAGCAAATTTGCATAATACAAAGTCAACGTACAAAAAATAGCAATAGAAATCTATTAAACAATCCAACTTATCAAACATGAAAAATTACCTCCTAGTATGTAGAAACAAAAAAATGATTGATTTCTGCAGTGGAAACCGTGGAATATTGATAAAATGAATTGAGAACACACAATAAAATGGACAGACACTCCCTGAACATGGAAATATTATCATCTTTGTAAGTTCCAAACAGTTCAATGGTGTCTATAGAAAGATTAAAATCCCAATGAAATCACCAGTGATATTCTTCACAGACCACAAGAAAGTCCTACATCTGCATGAAATCAAAATAGCCAATTAGACAAAGAAATTTTGATATAAAAGGGGTAAGGAAGAAATGTATACGGCCTGACCTTAAAACATTCTGCAAATCTTTACTGATGCAGTAGATCCATGGTACGAAGATGAGCATACGGACCAATGAGACAGAGTTGAAAGACTATGCCTTGACTCATATTTCTCTAGCTAGCTGATTTATAGTAAATATGATCAAAGAAGACCACTATAGATAGTCAACTTTAAAAATTAATTGCCGCTATGAAAATTGCATGTGTACTTGGAGAAAATGAAACTGGACACTCATTCATCGACAATCGCGGAAATCAGCTCTAAGTGGATTGAAGACAGAAATCTAAGACACCAAACAAGAAAACTACTAGAAGAAAGCATAGGGAGGAGTATTTACTGTTTAAAGAGGCAATGTTCTGGGGTTGGGGATTTAGCTCAGTGGTAGAGCGCTTGCCTAGCAAGTGCAAGGCCCTGGGTTCAGTCCCCAGCTCTGAAAAAAAAGAAAAAAAAAGAGGCAATGTTCTTAACAAGACTCTCAACGTACAGGAATAAGAGAAGAGAGAGAAAAGTAGAATCACACATAACTAAAAATTTCAGTACAGCAATGGAAACAATCAGGTTAAAGAGACAAGTATAGAATGAAAATGAGAGAGAGTGCTTGCAAATTATACATCCAACAAAGCTGGGATCCAAGTATAGCTATGATTTTTTTCACTGATATATTATTAGCTGCACACCAAACACTGACTTTTCATTCTACTGTTTGATACATGTATATTATGATCCTTTTCTCATAGCATTCTATTACTCTTTCCTGTCAGAATTTTTCCTGCTGAATTTTTTCAATTTCATATATATTATGCCATGTGATTACAGAATCAGAAAGATCTCAATAAATAACTTAATGATGCATATCACGGTTCTGGAAAAACGAGAATAAGGCAAACACAAATCTAGTGCGTAGAAAGAAGCAGCTACAGTGGGAGGAGGGGATCAGTTTAAACAGAAACGAACACTCACAAAGGAAAATAACGGGTGAGTTTCAGGTAAAGGTTAACTGAGCTTTGTTCTCGACCGGAGCTCTTTTGCTTTTTTCTATTTTTCTGCAAATAAAAAACATCGCAGAATGAAAACCAGACAGACTGCAGCGATCAGTGGACTCCAGTCACAATGGATATACTGGCAGCACATCTCCTGCATCTGTGGTCCACACTAAATATGAAGAGAAAATAATTAAGATTGTTTTAGCAATGCCATAGTAATAATACATAACAATTAGAAAATTGCATACATGGTATAATTGCTGCTTATTTCTTTTGCTATTACTACCTGAGTTGTGCATTCGCTGTGTAATCTGGTGGCTTATATTTCAACTGATTGATTGTTTGACTTAGAGCAAGTCTTCACTGCCCATTAATTTCTGTTTCTCTCATTTGTGTTATTCAGATTGGGAAATATGATTATTATGTAGTAATCAGATAATGGAGCCAGAGTTACTTGGATGAGGAATGTGCCCCATATTCTCAGACATTTGAACGCTCAGGTCCTAGTTGATGGTGTTGCTTGGGAAGGTTGCAGAAGTGTGGCCTTGCTGAAGGAAACATGCCACTAAAAGAGGAGTTTTAAGAGACAGCACATGCTACTTGAGTTTCAGTAGCTAAAAGCCAGACGTGGGCATTTTCAGGTTTAAGTTGACATAACCAAATCACATTTATACGCTTATTTAACTGATATATTTTAGTCAATATATATTTTGAATTTGGAAAAGAGAATATTATTATATGGGAATTTTCAGAATTTGTGCTTTTACTCCTATATTTAGTATTTTTACAATTTCACACGCATTTGCAATATTCTCTGATCTTATTCTATTTATTCTATCATCTACATCTTTTCCCTCCCACAAAATCTGTTTTTTTTCAAAGCCATCCTGCTGCTTTCATTCTTGTGATGTGTGTAGCGTGTGACGCATCACCCTTTATTAGCGTTGCCTACATGGTATGGGTGAAGTTATCTGCTTGAGTCCCTGTATCTGTGTTTATACCACTGGTTAATGTTTCTCTCCCTCCCTCTGTACCCTTTAATTGCCTATAGTTACTCACACCAGAGCTGAGGCTGATGAACCTCTCTCTTACCCATGATAGAACACCAGTGGATACAGTTGTGTGCAGAAAGTCCTGAGAGTTATTTGATGTAACATCCGTGGCATATCCGGTTGTAACAGGATGGACCCGCTAGCTCTAACATTCTTTCATTCACTCTTGCACCGTGTTCTCTGATCTTCTGAGTAGCGGTATTGATGCTCCACTCTAGGGCTGAGCATTCAACAACCACTTGATCTCAGAGCTCTAATGGTTGAAGAGCCTCTCTACATTCACCATTGCCCACTACGAAGAGAAGATTCTGTTGCAAAGTTGAACGCCCACAATCTACGGTTCTATGGATACAAATTTAGAATGCAGCTCGACATCATGGACATTTACCAAGTAAATCATTCCCTCCTAGGTTCTGTGACCTCCCACTCAAGGGCTTTGACCAAATTTAAAGTACCAGGTATGAATTCCTCTTGTGGGTCTACCTGTAAGCAGAAGAAAATTGGTTATGGCCATAAAAGTCATGCCTCTGTTCCAACAGTAGGCGTGTTTTGCCTGATAGGCTGGTAATATAAAGTTTATAGCTGAGCAAGACTGTTGATGTCTGCTCTCCCCTCAAGAAACTCACATAGTAATTTTTTTAACAGAACAGCACACACCTTTATTACATGAGCAATGAATGTTGTTTTATTTGCCTTTTTGGGCTTTGATCTTCTGCAGATAGAACTCCAGTTCCTTGCCTTGAAGCACACAGCCATCTGCTCTGCCACACTGCTCTTGAGGCAATACAGGTGAGAAACTTGCCCTGTGGAATGGCTCCTCCAGAAGAATACTGATTTTGGCATTCTTTTTCCTTTCGACCTATTTCTTTGGAATTTTCTTCGACCGGTTTTTGTTTCAAATCTCTTCCTCCTCAGGAGTCAGCCTGGCCCCCTTCCTGTGGCCCAGCGGCAGTGCCTAGTGGGACTGTACCACTGTTGGTACATTGTCCTGTCAATAAGCACAGTGCAGTTCTTCCCCAGGGTCTTGGTGTAAACAAACTTGTTATTGGATGTATAGTAGACAACTTCAATGAGCCTTGTTTCTCTAGGACAGCACCCAGAACCCCAGGCAAAGTTCCCCACATCCAATCTCAAGGCACGGTACTTCTTATTGCCTCCTCAAACTCTGTGTGTGCTGCGAGGGCCAATCTTAGTGTTGGCAGCTTGCCGTCCCAGGTCATACTTCTGCTTCTTGGGGTAGGGTTTTTTCTTAGCCCTGGTCTTGTGTCAGCTGTCCAGAGAGATGCCCATCGCTTGGCGGTGGCTGGAAAGAGCCACATAGCACTTTCTAGCACTAAGAAACTACCCAGCAGAAATGGTCCTGCTTGGCTCTGCTTGGTTTTTCTAACTCTTGCAACCAAAGTGTATAGACCACTTTACCAATATGGTGTGCTCATACAATACTGGGTGGTCAGGGAGATTTTGCAGCAGGAGGTAGGTGAGCCTCTGCAAATCAAATGAATACTGGCCTTAAAATTTTGTGAAACACATTTTAGAACATAAGTAAGAGGGTCTAAAAATGCCAGAGATTCAGTATAAAAAATATTCTTGTGTAATTAGAGGATAGCGAGTGGTAGATTGTTTGTTTGTTTTTTACTCATTTATTTTACATCCCACTCACTGCCTCCTTCCAGATCAACTCCTCCCACAATCCTTCCCCCATTCCTCCTCCCCTTCTCCTTTGAGCAGGTAAGGAGACCTCTACCCCCTGCTTATTCCCCATCCTGGCACTTTAATTCTAAGTACTTCTTCCACTGAGGCCAGACCAAACAGTTCAACTAGAAGAGCATACCTCACAAGCAGGCAACAGCATTTGGGATAGCCCCCACTCCAGTTATTTAGAACCCACACAAAAACCAAGCTGCACATCTGTTACATAGGCATGCAAAGGCCTAGGTCCAGCCTGTATGTATGTATGTATGTATGTATGTATATATATATATATATATATATATATATATATATATATATATATATGCTCTTTGGTTGGTGGTTCAGTCTCGGAGAGCCCCAAGGGTCCAGGTTAGTTGATTCTCTTGGTCTTCCTGTGGACTTCCTATCCCCTTAGGAGCTGCAACCCTTCCTCCTATTCTTGCATAAGAGTCCAGAGACAGTAAAGTATGGCAACAAAGTGTAATAAGCGCTGGTTGGTTTCATTCTAAAGGTTTAATGCATTGCAATTTAATGCTCTGGATCCAGCATTTCTTATGTTCAACCCTGGAAACTGAAAGTTTCTCATGATGCAAATGGGTAAAACTGGTCAGAGTTTTCGTGCGCCTACGTATGACCTTAATCGGTGTTATTTGGTGAGAATGGTATTCTAAAGAAGAATAACATCTTACAGTAGACCGAGCAGTTTGAGATCCTGGGAGTAGACCTCTTTATACGTGGAAAGCATACCATGTCAGCTTTCAAATGTTAATGTTAAGAGAAAGACATTGGAAGCAAGCGATTCTGATGGATTATCCAAGATACACATGTATAAAATAATCTCTACTAAGGTCACTAAGGTTCAGTCAGAGCAAGCAACTTCCCCTGAATCAATTTCAGAGCCTGATTTTGAGACAAACAAGATGGTTGTGGAGTCCATGTTGCCCATCTTTCCATCACTGCTCGGGATGCTTTAAAAAGTAAACTGAAGCCAGATTTCTTTTTTCATTTCTTTAGTTCTAAACCAAAGACTCTATGCGTCATTCCTCTGAAAAAGAAATTAGGAAAATGGGCGACTACATGTGTTCCCAGATACTGGAGAACTAGAGTTATATACCACAGACCGAAGCAAGAAAATTCTACGCCAAACAAATTAATCTTTTTAAACTACGGTAATTTGCATTTTGAAATTTACCAGGAAAAAAAGTTTGCAAAGAGAGTTAGCTCATAGGAGGCAGGTTCTTAGGAAGATTCATATTACTGTGGTGTATACAGGACAAAATAAGTTTTCCAGTGGTTTCCCAAAGCACAAGAATGACTTATGCTGTCAGTGGAACCAAGATTACCCCCATTAGTGAAATGTGAAAACCCAGCTCAATTAAATTACTTATGCTATTTTTTCCGTTCTCTATGAATGTATTTTGACATTCAAGTACATCTTCCTGAACTAACGGAAACCAAAGCAGCTACAATTTATTCTGCTTCTAATTGTGGCTAAATGATAATGCGACTCGTCCATAAACAGATAGCTGGGTTTCACAGTATATTCTAGTTTACAGAGGGATTATGACGCCATGACTTGAAATAATGAAGCAAGGGGCGGAAGGGGAATGCAGATTTGTTATTTCACAAATGTTTCATAATTTAGAGTTTGATTTAATGTTTTGGCTGTATGCTGTTATCTTAGAGGAGTTCAGTAAGATAAATTTTTAAAATTGTAAACTGTAAGGGAATATAACATTTCATCTCACTTAAGAGGCCATGATTATTAACAGTCACGCAGCAAGTGGAGACTTGAATGGGGAATGTGGATGATTTTTACGTTATTACACATCCACTCACTCATAATGGAACTAATTAAATCATAAGGTATGATTATGAGAACAAGCACTAAATCCTAACTAGATGGTGAAAATTTATTTTTAGTGTATTTGCCTAATGCATAGCTTAAATTACTCTTTACTGGCTTGCACAAATATCCTGCAACAGAGCATTGTAAATATGGTAGGCAACACCAGTAATGTCGCTACTCTCAATGATATTACTAACAAGCCACACATTGCTACCAATCATATGTCTACAGTTACACTGTCGATTGCATACATGATTCATATAATTATTTGGGTGATAACCATTGAACTACATTCTCTCTGCCTGTTATCAAAGATAAGAGTGAGAGACAGTGTTGGAATGCTATGGCGTAAGCTACAGCCCTCACACCACTCTCCTTACTTGATTTAGGGCATTAATGAAGTTGAGGGGTCCCTTGGATCTCAATTAAGCTGAGGAAGCAAAAAAAGTGAGCAGCCACATGTGGTACAGACCAAGCATGTGGTGTAGTTTTGCTTTCTACCAATTTACTTTCCTGAAAAAATATTCCGGGCTGTGAGTCGAATCTATTCCGCTATGGCAGAGTTAATTCACTCAGGAGGATCATGAAGGCGTGACCTAATTGCTTCCCATAAGCACTGTCTCTTAAAGACACGTACCCTTCTCAGCATCACCACACATGGGACCAATCTCGGAGCGCACAGACTTTCGAGGAGAACACTCAAACCATGCCATCTATATGATGGGACGGGACGGGTTGCCAACTCCTAGCTGAAACTAAGTGTACACCTGAACTTTAGTGTTCTGTTGAAACCATACTTTGACAAAACCGAAGAAGCCTAAGCTTTATAGCCACATGCTAAAATCCCAGTTTGTATGCAGCCTTACTCAGCTGTTTAGCAAAGAAACTCGTTAATTTCTATCATCTATAGACAGGTCAGTAATTATTTTTTTGCAAATATAATATGGTTTTGACATTTTAAGGAACAGTTTGTGGCTTCTCCTTAATTAAATGTACATTTCTTCTAATTTTTCACATATATGTTTGTGTGTATGTTTACATGCACACACACACACACACACACACACACACACACACACACACACACACACATCTTTCCTTGTTATCCAATGGATGATAACAAATAAAACGGGTTTTTAAGGCTGGTACTCTTATTCTGAAAATTTAATGAAGGAGCTATCTTTAGAAAGAAATAGGTGGTCAGTATGTAAGACATTATCCCACTTAGACTCTCAGAATCTATGTGAGTTATTACAGAATGCAAGCCACCAAGATAAAAATATTAAATGGATTGTCTGTAAAGCTAACTTTACAAACATAATGGGCCTAGTAACAAGACAAAATCTGAAGTACGCCAGTGAACGGATTGCTCTGGAAAATGTGGCACACTGGTACAAAGATCTGAGTTTCTTAACTGCTGACAGTTTAGAAAAGTAGCCTTTTTAAGATGAATTTTCCATGCTCAGTCTTTGCAAAAACAGTGCTTTATGGCACCGATGAAAATTTAAAGTAAGACAAAACCTATTCATGACAGAAGGTCATATTGTTTCCAGTACTGTAAAACTGTTCATTCCCAAGAACCTTCTAGAAATTGTAGCCAATACCCTCTCTTTTTCAAAGCACATTAATTATAAAAGTAAACTTGAGGAGAAATACTTTTTGCTGAGTATTATGAACTCAAAAAAAAAGTGATACTATTTTCCATTTTTGGTTAAAAAGTCTGGCCTCAGATGTGGAAAGTAGAAGCAATAACAATATTCTATGATATTCCCCAATGCTTCAGTTCACCTAATAAACAACTTACTATATTAGACTATATACTAAATGAACTTCCTATATATTGAAGTACTACCATTTCAGGGTTCTAGGCAGAATAGTTTGTCAAGTTCAAAATTTAAATGTTAAGACATTTCCATGGTCAAAATTTTACTTATTTAATTTTTTTGGAGCCTTCTTATCTCCCTTTCAAATGCATTATCATACATACATGGCATGACTATGAAGATGCATGGACCAGAAAGATGACACTGTAAGTAAGGACATTTGTCACTGAACCTAAGGACCTGGAGGATAATCCTGGACACATGTGTTGGAAGGAGACAACCAACTCTTACAAGTTATTCTTCGACCTCTATGCATGCTCCCTCACACACACACACATACACACACACGCACACACACACACACACGCACACACACACACACACACACACACAGAGAGAGAGAGAGAGAGAGAGAGAGAGATGCACTCTAAAATAAAACAAGAGGTAAACAAGATTAATACCTAGAGTCATACAGAAACTCAGTTTAGCATTTACTTTCTCAGTATTATGTTTGAAATGGACTCCTATTTCCTCTTCTACTTTGTAACTGACATGGGTGACTATTTTCTGGTGATCAATAATTCCCAAACCAGCATTTCTTATAGCCTATTATGAGATTGTATGATAACCCAAAAGTAGAAGTCAGCCATGTAATTTCCTCCCTAGTTTACAGTGTTTTCTTAAGTCAGACCTGGGCCCCTTGGGAACTTAGAGCATAACAGCCTCAGTAAAGGCTGCCCCATCCCTTCCTCTCTCCCTCTCTTTCATTGTCTATTGGCTGAATTCTCTGTAGCTTTGCTTTCAATTTCCCACCAGCATCTCCAATTTCTCTAGAAACCAGGGACAATACCTTTTTCCTAATCCATACATTTAATTTGATTTCCTATGACCCAGCACCACACATAAAGGGAAATCCCTTCCTGACTGGGCAGCACTCGTGAATACTATCCAGTGAGACACCTCAGAACCAAGCAAATAAAACTGAAATCATGAAAGTGAAAATCATAGCAGATTATACCCGATGATTGGATTCTACACAATGACTTCAGTCACCTAGTGAGGAAAAAAAACCCTAGATTTTGTTGGCTTCAAAAATTTGATTTAAAATAAAATTTCTAGGAAGATTTTCCAAGTTCTTTTTTCCAATTCGGTTCAAAATAACAATTAACCCACACCAATCCATTTAAAATGGAAGTATTATATTAGTACATATTATGATATGGGTAAATAGATTAAAAATATATGTTTTAGTTATTAACTTCTTTGTGGAAGAAGACCAAGCTTTTCAGAATTACTAACACCAGTCTTTGGAATTACTTTTTATTGGCTTAGTAGCATTTCTATCCCTTTATATTTTATTTACATGTTGTTATATTATATGTTGTTATAGTTTATTTACATGTCACGTGTTTATAAAGTACATGGTAACATTTTTAAGTATGACATACTCACATGCCATTAATTCCAGTATCCAGGAGGCAGAGCAGATAGACTCAGACTCCAAGGCCAGCTTATTCAGGCAGAGCCAGACTGAATAGAGCTGTATAATGTGACTGGGTCTCAAGATACTTATAATGATAATTGTCCATATTCATGGCATGTAGAGTAACACAGTGGCACATGCACAATGTTCTGTGGCAAAGTCATGACAATTAGCAGAGCTATAATTTCAAAATATTTATTTGTGTAAATGATAGTCAACAATTCTTCTGACTGTTCTGAAATGTACAGTAACTCATGGTAAGCTACAGTTAATTTGTTTTTTAAAACACCAGGACTTAGCTTTCTCCTTCCACCTCACACTATATCAGTTCACCATGGCTTCTCCTGCCTGCTGTCTCTTGGTGCTTCCTGCCTGTGAGAATCCGGCATTCTCTATTCCTCAAGGGCCAACTTTAGCTACAAAATATGAGTGGAAAAATGTGCTGACTTCTTTTTGTGCCGGGCTCATTTTAGAATCTTATGTACAATGGATAAAAACTGTCAAATTCAAATACTGTGGTGTATATATAGACAAAAGGAACACTATGCTAAAGGGAAAAACATCAATGAAATAAAGATGCTACAAACAAAATAAAACAACAACAAAAACCAACCAAACAAAAATCACTGGAAAGAAATTTCTATATTTTTGTCATGAATTATTTTAACCTCAACAATTGATTGCATAGTTTTTTATATTTCAAAAAATTACTTAAAATATCAGCAATTTGTATGAGATCAGTCAGTGTCTGAGAGGGGGATGAAAATGCTGATTTTATTTTCATTATAGCAGTAATAACCCATCATACACATATGATGCTGAGTAACTGGTCAGAGACTTAACATCTTTTTTTACTGGATATTTTATGTATTTATGTTTCAAATGCTATCCCCTTTCCTAGTTTCCCCTCTGTAAACCCCCTACCCCATCTCCCCTCCCCCTGCTTCTATGAGGGTGCTACCTCTCCCACCCACCCACTCCCCTACACTGGGGAATCGGGTCTTCACAGGACCAAGGGCCTCTCCTCCTATTGATACCACACAATGCCATCCTATGCTACATATCTGGCTGGAGCCATGGGTCTGTCCATGTGTACTCTTTGGTTTGTGGTTTAGCTCCTGGGAACTCTGGGGTATGTGGTTGGCTGATATTATTGTTCTTCCTATGGGGTTACAAACCCATCAGCTCTTTCAGTCCTTTCTCTAAATCCTCCATAGGGATTCCCATGCTCATTCCAATGGTTGGTTGTGAGCATTCGTATCTATATTTGTCAGACTCTGGCATTGCCTCTCAGGAGACAGTTATAACAGGCTGCTGTCAGCAAGCACTTTTGGCATCCACAATAGTGTCTGGGTTTTGTGTCTATATATGAAATGGATCCCTAGGAAGGGCAGTCTCTGGATGGTCTTTCCTTCAGTCTTTGTTTCACACTTTGTCCCTATATTTCCTTTAGACAGGAGCCCTTCTGGGTTAAAAATTTGGAGATGAGTGGGTGGCCCCATCCCCCAACTGGGGGCCTTGCCTTACCTCTGAACATAGTCACTACAGGTTCTCCCTCTACTTTGTTGGGCCTTTCAGTTAATCTCATCCCTGTTGGGTCCTGGGAGCCTCTTCCTTTCCTGGCATCTGGGACTTTCTAGTGGCTACACTAGTTCTCCAACCCCCATTGCTACACACCTTGGCTCAAATTCCTGACTCTCTGTATATCATCCCTGTCTCCTCCTATACCTAATGCTGCCCCCTTACAACCCGGTCCTCTCTTTCTCCCAAGTCCCTCCTATCCTCTACCTCCCATGAATATTTCGTTCCCACTTCTAAGAGGGACTAAAGCATCCACATTTTGGACTTGCTTCTTCTTGAGCTTCATATGGTCTGTGAATTGTATCTTGTACCAATATTCTTCAAACTATTCCAGAAAATAGAAACAAAAGGAATACTACTCAATTCATTCTATAAGGATACAATTATGCCTCCAACCCCCTGTTCCTCACCCTATAAAAACCCCTTACTTCTAAAAGTCCGGGTCGACACCTCTGTCTCCTGCGCAGGATACGTGTTGGGCCGGAGATCTCCGTAATAGATCTCTGTAATAAACCTCACCTTTGCTTATTAAAAAAAAGATACAATTATGCTTATACATAAACCACACAAAGACCCAACAAAGAAAAAAAGTTCAGACCAACTTTTCTTATGATTATCGATGCAAAAATACTCAATAAAATTTTCACAAATTGAATTCAAGAACACGTCAAAACAATCATTCACCATGATCAAGTAGGCTTCATCCCAGGAATGCAGGGATGGTTTGATATACAGAAATCCATTAACATAATCCACCATATAAACAAACTCAAAGAAAACCACATGATCATCTCATTAGCTGCTGAAAAAGCCTTTGACAAAATACAACACCCCTTCATGCTAATAGTCTTGGCAAGATCAGGGATTCAAGACCCATACCTAAACATAGTAAATGCAATGTAAAGCAAGTCAGTACCCAACATCAAACTAAATGGAGAGAAACTTGAAGCAATCCCACTAAAATCAGGGACTAGACAAGGCTGCCCACTCTCTCCCTACTTATTCAATATAGTACTCAAAGTCCTAGTCAGAGCAATCAGACAACAAAAGGAGATCAAAGGGATACAAATTGGAA